>NC_141763.1:87972848-88277348 GCF_982258835.1 Parasteatoda tepidariorum | reverse complement strand
AAGCGGTTTCACATTTTGACTTTTTTTACCTTTACTCTTTTCCAGAGCATGTTTCCGTGAAAAAACTACATAATAAGGAAAGATATTTCAGAAATTTCACCAAATACATCTGCTTTAATCACTTTGGGGATCGTCTGCTCCAATGAATACGACTGAAAACTCACTCCAATGCTGAAGGCAGTTTAGTGACCTCGTTTGCACCAGTGAAAACTCTTTCCTCAGGCCTACGGAAAAGAACATGCAGGTGCTACAATGTGATAGTGACCGCAAGTGTAACGTGATTCAAAATAAAATTGTTTTATACTTCATTTCATTCATTTCATTTCATTTTCATTTTTATTTTCATAAAAGTAAATTTTATCTATAGCAGTACTTATACTTTCGTTGCAAAGTAACAAAGCCTGATTATAAAGTAGCGTATTACTTGAATTATAACTCTGTTTCTTATAATTTATAGTTAAAGAGAACTTTATCTATGACAATACTTTTAAGCTTTTCATAAATAGAATTCTACCATTTACGGCCATTGTTTATAACCATGTTCCACCATTTCTAAATAGTAACTTTAGAACTAGCAAAAAGTACCCAATTTTGCACGCAATCCATTGGTTTAGAACACTTTACTAGCACTTTTATAACTAGTTACGAATTACGTGTGTTGTACCTTTGACGCAGATGAGATATATTATATATTTTTTTCTGACACTCTAATTACAATCAAAAATATATTTTATTATCTTTTTAATTATAAAAAATAAACGAATAGTTATTAAAAAATTATTAGATTGTCGGAATTATTTTTGTATTAAAATATGAAGTTCAAAAAAGGTTGTTAGAATTTTTTCCCCTTCATAATCAAAAGTTTCTCACTAATTGAATTTGTAAATTAAAAAATTTCAATGATGTATATCTGTTTCTCTTAGATCTAAATAACGGTAAATAAGTGCAAATTAAAGCAATTATTGTTTGGAAGTTAGCAGTGTTAGGAACACTTTAACTTTAAAGCAGAAAAGAAACACCGGTGTTCCATGCTGTATTTAATAACCATAAATTATTGAAATACTATATATTATTTTTCACTTACTTTAACTTAAGTAATGCAAAATAATGAAAAAATATGAAAACTACGTTTTACCAAAATTCTCGGTCAAAAGGTAATAGTACTATTACGGATTTCCTACTTTAAAGAATAATTTAAAAACGGTTGGATATTGAAGATTATACAATGGTTTATAAAGGAACGTGACCGAAATGTAATTATAGTTAAACATAAATAAAAGTTTCGGTTTTATCAGAATAATTGAATAAATATTCAATTTAATCTTACGACATGTCCTAAAAGGGAAATTAAGCATTTGCACTTAACAGAAGGAACGATTTCAAAATATGAAACATAAATCTGGAATCTGGACCCTCACTTATCTGGAATCTATTCCTTTTAAGATCTTTCTCAGACGAACATTATTACTTGAATGTTTATTTATTTAGTTTTATAGCACTTTGCTAGAAAAAAAATATTATATGAAAAAAAAATTACTTTCTTTTAATTCTTCTCATTTTAAATTGCGGAAAGATTAAAAGACTCTAGAAACATGCCTACTTGCATTTCAAGAAGAAGATCACGGATACCGCCTCATGTGACCCATGACGCCAACTAATCGTTTATTAGCAAAATGGCTTGTTAAAGTTGAGCTAAGTTTCTCCACATAAGTTAGAATGTTGATTAACGTGAAGTTAATCAAATACAGCGCTGTATCTCACATAGAATTTGTTGAAAACTAATTCCTTCCCGTCTACGCCTTTTACTTAATTTAGATTTATTATTTGTTTGAGTAATTTACTGTAACCATGATATATTTTTGTTTTGTGTACCTGGCAGCTTCGATGCATAATTAGTTTATGTTTTACATGGCTTCGTGCTTATCTTTGTGTTAAGTAAAAAAGTAGTTGTGGAAGAATTGAAATCTTTGTGAATGAATATAGAATGTGTCACTTAAGAGCATTGATACTTAGCGGGCTTGGCTTTACTCGAAATAGAACAGAAAAGAAAAACAGTTGCTAATGTAAACAAATGACGCGTTTCAACAGCCAATCAGGATCGAGATACCCACATTACGTCATTTGCAGGTATTCCATTGGCGAATATATATAAAAAATTAATATGTAATGGAATACCTGCAAGTGATGTAGTGTGAGTATCTCGATCCTGATTGGTATTTGTTTACGGCAAACATGGCATTTGTTTACATTAGCAACTGTTCTTTCCATTTTATTTCGAGTAGGCCAAATTCGTCAAGTTACAATTCTCTTAAATGACACATTCAATATTCTTTCACAAAAATTTCAAATCTTTCACTATATATTTCTTAATTAACACAAGGACAGGCATGAAGCCACAGGGAACATAAAGTAATTATGCATCGAAGTTGCCAGGTATACAAAACAAAAATATATCACGGTTTCAATAAAATATAATAAGATACATAAACAAAGAATAAATCTAAATAAAGAAAAAGACGTAGACAATAAAGAATTATATTTCAACAAATTCAATGTGCGATACAGCGCTGTATTTAATAACCTTCTCGTTAATTAACATTCTAACTCATATGGAGAAACTGAGCTCAATTTAAACACGCCATTCTGCTTATATTAATTAAGTATTGCAACTTTTTAATATAAAACAATTTTAAAGTTATTTTTGTTTTCAGTTCTTATAAATGCAACTTATTTATAAAAATTAAAATTAACAGGTTTTGGATTAAACTAACTACTTAAAAAAAATTTCTACCAATAATTCTTGGCATATATAGGTATTTTCTATCAAACTCACTGTTTACTATAAGAAGGATTCTAAAATGATTTCCTAAGAACTCATAATAATTTGCGAATTGTCTACATCTATGTTAGAGTTATAACTCTTAGCGTACCATATTTTTAACTAAACGAATATTTCTTAAAATTTGCTAAAAATATTTATTCTTATATGCGGAAATTTTCTTTTTTAATGCTCACTTTTTATGCTCAAACTAGTTTAAAACGATTTCATGGTATCAAAAGGAATTAAATATTTTCAAAATCTCCGTCAAATATATATATGCAGAACTTAGCCACCTTTGGACTAAACAAACTTTTTTAAAAATGTTCTATAAGTATTTTGTCATGTATGTGGATATTTTCTAACACTTTTACGTTCACGTTTTGGTCTAAAACAATTTTCAAACGAAAAGTTCTAACAAATTCACAAAATGTTCTTTTCTTTTTAGCTACATAAATATAAATCTATACTAGACTTATAATTTTGTAACTAAACAAACTATTTTAAAAATATATCTAAAAATATGTTTTAATATACATAATCTGTTCTTCTACTTCAAAATAAACAAACATAAAATAACAGCTTACAAGTAAATAAAATGTTATTATCAATCTATTCGTATGTAAGTTTTTTTTATTTTAAATTTATTAACTTAACTGCACATTTTGCAAGTGCAATTAACTGTTTCTATTTAATAGAAGAAAGTTAATTTCAAAATAAGAAACTTGAAAATTGGATACTTGCACTTCAAGAAGAAGATCACTGATACCCACATATATGACCTATGACGTCAGCTCCAGCGGATCGTTTATAAGCAAAATGACGTGTTAAAGTTGAGCTAAGTTTTTCCTCACAAAATTCTTTCTCGGCTACTCCTTTTACTTAACCTACATTAATTAATTTTTTTAATGTATTTTATTGTAACAGTGATATATTTTTGTTTTTTGTACCAGTCAACTTCGATGCATTATAAGTTTGTTTATGTTCTCTGTGTCTTCTCGCCTGTCAATGCGTTAATTAAGAAATATATACATAGTGAAAGAATTGAAATCTTTGTGAAAGAATATAGAATGTGACATTTAAGGGAAATAATGCTAGACAGACTTGGCTTATTCGGAATAGAATGGAAAGAACAGTTGCCAACATAAACTAATGTCACGTTTGAGCAACCAATCAGGATCGAGGTACCCACTCTACGTCACTTGCCGGTGCATTCTTATTAGGGATCTTTTTCGACCTTTCATTCCTAAATGTTATAATTTTTTTAAGGAAAAAAGTTGCTTTAATTTTTTAAAAAAAGAAGAAAAAATAAATTAATTAATATTAATAATGATACCATTGCTGAATTCATCTACCTTGAAGAAAAAATTTAAAGACGGTTGAAAATTGACGATTATCTAACAGTGTATAAAGAAATGTGGCGGAAATGTTCTTCTATTTAGATATATCAAATGTTTGGTATAATCAGTTTACTGGAACTTTTATTCTTTTTAACCTTACGACATATCTGACAAGGGGAATTAAACATTTGTACTTAACAGAAGGAACGAATAATAAATATGAAATAAAAATCTGATTTACATTCTTATCAGGTATATTATGAGCTCTTTCTTCCGTAAACGTTAATACTCGGATGCTGTTTTTTATTTTTTTTTTTCATTTTTAGACTGATACGCAAGAAAAAGAAAGATAAATGATGCTTTATTTATAAACGTTTAAAGACTTTGGAAAATTGACGATTATCCATAATTCAAAAAAAGGACGAGCTAGAAATCTAATTAAAAACTTATTTTGATATATCAGAAAGAATTAAAAAGTATGTTTTTTTCGGGTATTAACCCTGCGACGCAAAATTTTTATTAAACACATTTTTCATTATTTTGCATTGATGTAAGGACAAAATAAGTGAAAAATATTGTATTTAGTATTTTAATACTTTAGCAATGAAATACAGCATGAAACACCAGTCTCTTTTTCTGTGTTAAAAAGTAAAATGTTCCACACACAGCTCACTTTCCAAACAATAATTTTTCAGATTTGCACTTATTTAGATTTGCAATGCATGCGGGATTGTATTGAATGATTGCAGCAATGAATGCGGGAATGTATTTATCAAATCAATGCTTTTAATGAAACATGGGAAATACCTTAACTCCATTAGGAGCACCGTACGTTATGCTAATTAATCACATATATATGATTCTCAGTGACTATCTAAACTGATATGTTTAATGCATTTTGAGTGAGTTAATGCAGATAAACAGTGTTGTAGTACTAGAATTTTATACCATTACCATTTTATACCATTAATTTCATACCATTTTATGCACCGTGATAAACGTGAATACAATCTAATAGTCGGTAGTTATCAGAGTTTTGTTTTTTACTTATTTTTATGATCAAAAAACAATTCTAAATATTTTTATTGCCCTATTTCTTTTTACTTTTTCTTTCATATAAATTACATTTATAACATACAAGAGCTTATCGATTTATGAATTATTTATTACTTAAACTTATACTTTCGTGTACAACTATGTAAAAAAAGTTACATGCTGCGTTATTGTTTTTTCTCTTTATCAATTCCTTAGAAACAGTTATAAGAGAATAAAACCTCGTAATCGCAGTTTAAAAATAAAAATACGGAATTTTATCGATTGCTTATTTTGAAATTGAGTAATAGTCAAACTTATCCATAGATGCCAACATTTTTAATGTGTCATTCTTGCTTCAATATATTCGATTTAAAGTTAGTATTTTAACCACCACTTTTTAAAAAAAATTCAATCTTTTATGAAAAATGTCACTTAATACCAGTTACAGATATGCTAACTTGCTCGGTTTTGTAAAAAAAAAAATCTTTTTAGCGGTAATGAAATTTGAATTATTTTTAGTTTAATATTTTTTCATTTTATGTAATTTTTCCAAAACTACATATCAAAAATTCAAAGTACCATACGAAATACTGTTTTCTAGTGGTGTTTATTATCGCAGTTATCTAGTGGTAATACTTTCAAATTACCATACGAAATACAGTTTTCTAGTGGTGTTTATTATCGCAGTTATCTAGTGGTAATACTTTCAAATTACCATACGAAATACAGTTTTCTAGTGGTGTTTATTATCGCAGTTATCTAGTGGTAATACTTTCAAATTACCATACGAAATACAGTTTTCTAGTGGTGTTTATTATCGCAGTTATCTAGTGGTGATATTTTTAAAAAATAGGCATAATTATCCTTATTCTACAAGTTTTACTACACTGCTAGACAATTGCTAAGGAACAGTTACATTTTTCGGAATAATTAATAATAGACATTGGTTGAAGGAATGAAACTAAGTATATATATATATAATGTGCACTTATTATAATGCAAAATGGCACAAGAAATTATGTATCATAAGTGCTCTCCTCAGACGATTTCCAAACAGTTTCGAAAAATGGGTCTTCTTGCCAGAATGAAAGGTTATGTGTAACACAGTAAGATTTATGATTACCTCGGACACTAATGCATATTCTGCATCTGCTATTTAGAGTGTCAGCTAAACTATAGTGTGTTCTTCGGGGTTTGAGTCAGAGAAGGTACACAAAACTATGCTTCAAATAATTAATGATCAAAGTTCCGCGATTTTAAGAGTGGAAAGAAAGATTGGTCGAATTCTTCTGCACTCGGATAGAACAACAAAGAAGAGAGCGCTAGCAGTTCGTTGCTGGGTTTAATGCCTCTTGACTTTACAAAATTAAATGAAAATCTTAAGACATTAAGGCAACAAATTGTAATTACTATTTTTACGTTTGTTTTTGATTTGAAATATTTCGTTTCATCTACAGTTTAATTTTTTTTTCCTTCAAAAAAAGCAAATTTTGTAGGAATTAAATATCAGTTTAAAAATTCCAAAGATAGCTTAGGAAAATTTCTATGTGCTTTAGTAGTTGGAAAATATTTTTTTTAATGTATTGTATTGCTATAAAATGTAACTAGAATCTGAAGTGTTAAATTTATTACTTCTATATAATTATTTCCTACTGCCAATTTCATACTTTTCCTCTACCCAACACTATTCACTAACGTAATTTTGTTTGAGAATTGCTTGGTTTTCTATATCACATTAATTTAGTACTTAAAAAATTTTTCTTATTCCAACTGAGCGTTTCACATTTTTGTATGGAAATTTCTACTCAATACACAACTTTTTCATTGAATAAAAAAAAAAATTGGATTCCCAACAGAAAATGAAAGAATTGAAAATGTTCTACATTTTTTAGAAAGATTTCATATTAAGCTGGCATGGTAAAGACTGCAAGGCCTTTGTGGCAAATCTTCTTAGAAGGTTAATAACAGATGAAGTGGCCATCTGCTGCAGTTTAACTGGGATAATATTACAGATACTGGGACAAGTATAAATAGCCAATTCAAAAACTCTTTTGAAAAGACAGACTGACAATTACAAGATGATTAGATATAACTAATTTATATATATATATATATATATATATATATATATATATATATATATATATATATATATATATATATATATATATATATATATATATATATATATATATATATATATATATATATCCAGTCTTTACTAGCTTTTACAAGCGAAATTTAGAAAAAGGAGATTATTAGCAATTATAAAAGACGAAGGTTTTTACTTGCACAAAATCTTTTTACAGTAACGTTTAAAAACATCTTACACTTTTAGAAAATATTTTTCATTGTTATTAATTCATTAATGGTAATAAAAATACCGGCTATTATTTATTAATTTGGTGTGAGATAACATTTAAATTAAAAAAAATTCCAATAACAGTTAAAATTCCTACAACAGTCAAATGATAATCTTGTAAAAATATTTTAAAATCAAAACATTTCTGTATAATGAAATCTGATCAAAATTTTAAAATTTGCTCCATAAAGTTAACAAATTCGTGTGGAAATCTAAATTCAAACTTAATTCTGTAGCTCTGAAGTGCTTAGGTGTAGATTTATTTTTTTATTGTCAGTGGACAGGATCCGCGATTGTTTATTATTTATTGATTAGTCTCATGTTTATACTATTAACGGAGTAACAGTAAAATTTCATACGTAAATTCTGGTGCAATTGTTTTTTTCCCCTCGTAGTTCACGAAAAAATTCCTTTATGAATTTTTTCGTGAGCTACGAGGGGGAAAAAACAATTGCACCAGAATTTGTGTATGAAATTAAAAAAGAATTTTGTAATTTTCCTACAGACATTCCTACACAAAACTACCTTTTTTTTGAAACTACAAAAAATTTACTGTAAAATGTTTCGATCTAAATTATTATGCATATTTTAATTGTTTAGTTCAGAGTTTTTACTCTTCGACGACTAAAAGCTTGAATATCAAAATAACAATAAACAGGATATTTTGATAATCCTTTCTTCCACCTCAAGATTTTATGTAAAAAAAACATTCCGTTATAACGCTTCTGAATTCACCTTGGTTGGGTGTATACACTACCAAGTCTCGATTTTCTATGGTAAACACCATCTCTTCCTTCGCAATCAAAATCAAATTTTAGTTTTCAACTCTATAGATTTTTACTGAACTCTGCATAATCTGGTATGCAGGAAGAAAAAATCTTGTTTACGAAAATTTTTTAACAGTTTTGTTTCAAAAAATTCAGTTACTGTTTTTTTTATATTTTTAATTAATTCCTCCCAGTATCACGAAGGAATTTTTGGTCGTCAGTAATCTTCTATAATTAAAACGGAATGTTTTATTTTTCTTTTTTTTTTACAGTGTTGCTTTAATTCTACTGATGTAAATTTTTCTAAGAGCTCCATTTTATTTTGTATTAACGAGAGCTGGAATAACCTCAGTTGCCGAATCTAGGCAAAATGGGTGTTGATGGCTTGCGCACCTTATTTGAACGTCATCTAACTGTGTTCAAGAGTAATAGTAAATACAGTCGAACCCCGCTATAGTGAACCTGGGATATAGTGAACACTCGGATGTAGTGAACTTTTTTAGCGGTCCCGTCCGTATTCCTATTTAAATAATGTTATTTTTAACGCTTATAGTGAACAGCTTAGAACTTGGAAACTCGGTTATAGTGGACTCAAATTTCATTTCTTTAAATATCTTTTTCAGTCCTCCATCTTTAAACTTGTAGGTGTTGGGACTGAAAATGAATGCATTCCTATAAAATGTGTCTTATTACTCTCCTTTATGCTTATCACTTTTAACTATACCATAATAAATGTCAAACAGATCATTTATCTTATACTCCCCCCTCCCTGACAAGCCTCGCTATATGTCTTTTCCCCAAGCTTGCTCTATAACTAGTTAACTTGGCCACCTGCTGAATTTTTGGAATTTTCTTATCTGTTCAAACCATATTCTTTACAAATCACCCCTTGACAATCAAGAAGGGGAACAATTTAACTCATTCTACAGATGCTCTCTTCATATTCTTACATTATCTATTTGAGACAAGATTTTTATTTCAAAATCAGTGAAAATGGCAAATTCTCTAAAGAGAAAAGCGTTTTCGCTAGAGGACAAAGTTAAAATTGCAAAGCGTATTGATGATGGAACCAATCAATCGACACTGTGTAAGGAATTTTGCTTGTCAAAATCTACAGTTTCAAACATTTGGAAAAATCGAAGTGCAATTCTTGCGGCATACGACAAAAACATGGTTTCATCGAAAAAACTGCGTGGAGCTCAAAGAGAAAACGTAGGAGATGCTTTGTTAAGATGGTTCGAAATCTTGTTCAAAATGAAAAAATCTTGCATTCTTTTCACATTGTAGATAAGAAAATTGATGAACTCAATTTAAAATCAAATTGTGTTCAATCAAAAATCACAAATTTTTTTCATAAAAAATGAAAATAAAACTAATATTTAGCGACGTAATTACTTTTTCCATCAATTTTTGCTTTATTATCTGTTAATTAGTTAATAATTTTTTAAATAACTTATGCAAAATTGCAAAGCCAATTTTCAATCATTCAACTGTCTTATGCAAGAAATATTCTTCAAAAAATTTGGATATAGTGAACCATCGGTTATAGTGGACACATTACTGAGTCCGCAGACGGTTCACTATAGCGGGGTTCGACTGTAGTACGCATGCGTCGTCATTGCATGAGTTGCTATGGCGACCGCTGCTGTTAGATAATTTTTTTAGAATTCTTTTTTTCGCTTTTAATTTTGTTATGCATTAAATTGGTGAGTTTATTTTTGAGATATGGGACCAGAGTGAACCCATAAACACTTCTTGAGTTGTGAATAAAAGAGAATTTCATCATTTGATTGTTATTTTTGTTTTTATTGTCTTAATTAAGAATCAGAAATTCTAACCTACAGTTCAAACTGGATCGTTTTCAATACTAATTCAGATGAATATCACGAGTAAAATGGGACAGAAAAAGCTAAAGCCAAAGAACATAGACGGGAATACTTTAAACACACAAACGGAAAGATTCTGTTCATAAACGCAAGCGTTGGGTAAAAAGAAAATTAGATAACAACCAATTTGCCAACAAAATTGATTTTGAAAATTAAAGAAATTTCAATGATGAACTGTCTTTCTTAAATCTAAATAACTGCAAAAGAGGGCAAGTAAATATTTTTTTAAATTTTGGTTTTGACATATGATTTTTTGTTTTTATGTTTATGCATATTTTTTTGATACAACAATTATTTATGGAATAAGTATTTGCTTAAAAAATCTAGTTATTGCTATTGTATTTTCTACATTAAAAATCCAATTGCACATCTTTGAGAATTTTTTTTACCTAACTGAGTTAAAAAATATAAAAAACTGATTTTTATTTTCGATAAATAAAATATTAAGAAATGTCCCATTCATCTAGACAAAAAAAAAGATTTTCCGTAATAACAAAGAAAACTGTACTGATGCCAGTTGTTAGCATTATGAATCAAATGTTTAATTTTTGCTTTATCCTGTTAGCTGCTTAAAAATTAAGGTAATTTTTCTGTGTGTCTAATTTATTGATTTAAAATATAAGCTTCGTATGGAAACATTTTCAATATTCTATTTTTGCTGAGCAAAAATTTGAACTATTTTAGTATATAAGTTTTAATTTTCATCACTTTTAATGACTTTCTGGTGATTATTAATTTTAATAGCAGATGAAAATTAAATTCAGTAAGAGAGAAATAAGTTTAAATTTAAATATGAAAACTTTATTTATAAATTTCGCGAACAAAGAAATTTCTGGTGCACAAGGATGTATGCTAAGATTTTTTTTTGTTTTTTTTTCTTTGCTTGGTAAAGAAATATTTGAAACTTGCACTTTTTCTTATTGGTTAATTTCCAGCTGTAACAGGAAAAATCAAATATTGACAATGCCCTGTATTTCATGGATTAAGTCCCATAAATTCTTTCTTTTTTACATTGAAGAAAATAAAGTCAATAGCGAGTTATCTCATAAATACTTGCAAAAGAGAATGTAAACTACTTTCTGCAATACCCACTAAAATATCTCACTTTTTGTCAGAATAAAAATCTATATTAGAGAAATATATGTAATGTCGTGACATATAGTCACAAATTATCAGAGCTTTTAAGGATCATCCAAAAATAGTAAGTGGTAGCAAACTATTCATCAAAGGAATTTGATGTTTTCCTAACTTCGCAATCAATCGAATTTAGAATATATCAAATTTCTATACACCTAATAAGTTTTTACATTTTGCATTTTTCATTTGGAATCTTATTTATTAGAGTTCATATGGTGACAGAATCTGGTGAAAGAAAACAGAGATTGATTTGAAACTATGTTAAACTCCATATCGGCCCAGTTTCCATCGAAATCCGAGTGACTACTTTGATTCTAAACAAAGTTTTTTGAATTTTAAGTGTTCTTATTTTAAATAAAGTGTTTTATTTTATGATTTGTAGCAAAAAATTTATGTTTAGATTGGCGGCCCTTAAAAACCGCCAAATCTGTAGCTGCGGTGGTGTTAATACGTAAGTACCGAATTTTTATTCCATACTTCTCTGAATCATATTACTCCAAACATTAGAATATGCAAGAAGTATTCATAGACACATAATGTTGTACCATTTAATTTTAAAAAAAAAGTATTTTGACAACAATTTTTATCAAAAAATTATAAACTAAAAAACGTAAAATAAAGAATTCTTAGGAAAAAAAAAGATTCTAAAAATTCCTCATACAGAAATAAAAAACTTTCATATGGTTTCTTTTCGTTATTCTTATAGTGCTTAATCAGATGTAAAAAACCATTCTGTAGAGAACAATCATAAAATAAGAAAAAAAAATTTTTTTCAAGCAAATGTTTTATTATAAAAATAATAACACTCACCTGTTTTATAAATCCGGAGAATTCCAAATGAAATGTTCTTCGTTTAAAAATTTTATTTTCAAATAATTTATATATATATAGATTATCCCTTCATTACTTTTAAATAACATACCACACAGCAAAATTTTATTATTGTATGATCTCAATATGAATTTCAATTTGCAACTTGAAAACACAATAGCTGAATTCTAGTTGAAATTATTCTTTCAAAACTAAAAAATACCAAGACAAGGATAAAAATTTGTTAATAATCAGCAAAAAGGATACTATTTGAAGTAATTCAGATGATTCTTTATTGTTGTTTGTCGAATTATATAGATGCAAAAATATATACTATTCTATAAAGAAGAAGAATGTTCTATAACTATTACAGTTCTGTACGTTCTGAATTCACATTTATTCATTGGAATGAAGAAAGCAATGTTAACTTCACTTTAATTTGTAATGAATTGAAGGTAGAAAATTTTTTTTTACCGTAATACTGTAACAGTATGTGATTCCGAAATCGGAAGTTATCAGTTGCAAGTTTGTTGATAATGGATGGTGTTTTCAATATAAATGTAAACAATAACAATCTTTAGCTCGATACCTACTCTAAGTTCCGGTTAGAAAGTTTGCAACTACAGCTTGTTCTGCGAGGTTCAAACGTTCAATTTTTCAATAAAAGAAATAAATTAGATAAAATCTGAGCTCAAATCTGCCATATTTCATAAGATATTAATGTTATGTAATTCTCTTGAGCGTGAAGTGGAAATTTGCTTTAGTTATTTATAGATGAATTATTTAAAAAGGTGACATGGTTGCTAGATTTTGAATAACTCGCTTTTTTGGCTGTATTGATTTGGCCTCTTTCCATTTGTTTATTACTATTTGTTCCTATTGCAAGCTGTGCACCATCTTATGTTAGTGTTAGCATATTGTTCTAGGAGCAAGATTAATTTATACATTACCTATAATTCAGGTTTAAATTTGAAAGTTGGCATATGTTATTGACACGTAGTGTTACAGCTTAGTATTCGCGATCGCAACACTCGACACTCGCGATCGCAACGCCATCTGGGGAGAGGCCGGTTTCATGCCATTAGCTCTTCTCCCTTCCCTCTCCTCCTCTTTTCAGTTGTATAGGAATGTACTACGATATTTTCCCTTTCTATTTAATAAGAATATTTTTTAACATTTCCATAATACTTTTCTTTAGAACTATGTTTAGTGTAGTTTTCAGTTCCATATAGTTTTTCAAGTTAAAAGATTTCAATCTATATGAAAATCAAGAGAGAAACTAACGTACTTCCTTCCTCTATGACTTTCCTCACGCTAATGGGGAAAGCATGTGAAGTGTTGCCATAGGAAAAGAGTTCTGCTTTACGCCACCTGCAGCCCATTTCGATCGCCAATTCTGCATTTCGATATGAAATAGAAGGCGGCAAAATTACGAACAAGATATTACTTTGTTAAGGATAAAACGGGTACGAGTAATTTTTAATTTTGGTTGCTTCTGTTATATCTTTTTTCACGACATCCTCTTTTATGTGGAGTTTATACACTTGATTTGAATTAAGCTTAAGAAAAGAAAAATTACTCGAGATTTAGAATAAGTAGAAACTGGGAGCTTATTAAGTGAATTTAGTAAATAAACCGATTAAATATTATTTACATTAAGAATATGGATGCTCTTAAAGTGAAAAGAAAGTCATTGGCTGCGTTCCAATATTCGCACCGGTGACACTGGTTACACGAAAGCAAACTAGTCACGTGACCTCAGTTCGCACCGTAATTTAGGAACGATCGGTGCGGTTAGGTCCAGTTCTGGTTGCCATTAGCAACCAGAAGCAGACGCTCTCCTCTTTCGGAATCTTTGAGAAAAATATATTAGTGATAACAAATTTATTTTTTGTTCTATTATATTTATTTCTTGACCATTCTATTTTTGCATTACTTGTTAAAGAATATATATTTCTAGACTTTTAAAGCTGCTTCATATAATAAAGCAAAATATCATGATTAGTTTCAGTTTATCTTATTTATTTTTTAAGTTTAGTTGATAGAAAGTAAAACTTCAGTTTCTTATTGCATATTTTTCCTATTTAAATGTTTATTTTAAAATGCATCCATCATCTCAGTAAGTTTTATATTTAAATATTTAACAAAATTAAAGAGAAAAATAAAAATCTTAGTACAATTTTTACTGTTTTTCTTTGAAATATTTTGGAAATCATATTTTTGAAAAATGAGTGAGTTATGATTTTTTAAATTAAAAAAATATATATATTTAGCTTGCTTTAAACTTCATTCTTCATGTAAATAGCGTAATTAATTGACTTTAAATATATAAAAAACTTACTTTTATAATGAATTTTCTCAAGAGAGCAACTTTATCTTAATATAATAAGATCTTTTAAAATGTAAATTTGATAGCATTTCAAATGCATGAGATGGCATCTTTGAAATGTCTCCCATTGTAAGCTTAAATGTCAATGACAAACAGTCAAAATAAGTTTAAAATTTGATTGCTAGAATTTAGAAAAATTAACTCAGCTTCTATTATGATAGAGATGGTATATAGTGTAATGTTTATGAGCAAATTGACTTCAATTGTGTAATAAATATATATTTTCATAGTGAAATTTTTCACGAAAGCTAATTTGTTTACATGAAGAAATTTTAAATTGAAACTTCCTCAGTTCCTCTAACAGAAATTGAAAATAACCATGTGTTAGATAAGACTAAAAAGATCAAAATCCAGTTGTGAGATTTTTTTCTTAGCTGCAGTTTAAGCATTTATAAAAGAAATTTAAAAAAAAGGAAGTTAGGTAATTTTTATTAGTGAACATATTGTAAGATATTTTTTATACTAGCCACCTTTGGCGAGAAGTTATGTCACCTTTCAAAATTACCTTGTACAATATTTAAACTTTAACGGTAATCAAGTCGAATGCAGAGCTCATCAGTATTTAAATATTTTAATACTTCAAACCCACCTCCGATCCTAACAGCATAATTAGTTTTAAAAAATATATTAACCAAATTTTTTTCACCTTTTAGCTGTTGCCCTAGTTGAAAGTACTTCCATCACAATTTTAACAAAATAGTTAACACAGAGGAAAAAATTAGATTATTGTATGGTAAAAGAAATCCCTCCTAATACTGGATAATAAAACCAAAATATATAGTATTTATATATTTCACTTCAATTTTCCCATTCACAAGATAACGATTTTCTGAAAATTCTGGTTTTCAAAATTACCCACACACAATTAATAAAAAATACTTAACTGAAAAGCGGGTTTAAGTGAATAAATTAATTTTAGGCCATGCTCCAAGGTATCATGAAAAAATTATTAAACTTTACCAAACTTAATTTCATATTATAAAACCATATTTCATTTATGGTGTTTATTTCTATAAAATTACAAGATGACTCTAAATAAATACTTAATGCATAACTAACTGTAAAGCTTAGTGCCAAATATTTTTATTAATTTACAAATAGCACATGGACAAACAAATTTGATTAATTACGAGGAGAGAAAAAAGGGCCATTCGGTTTAAAGTCGGAGCATCCACTGCCTGGTATGTGGAGGTGCTGCAAGTTTTTATATAGTTAACATTTCTGTATGAAAAGCAACTTGTTGAATTCTTTTTTTCAAAATTTCTTTTTATTTTACCAGTTATTTGAAATTCTATTTTAGCATTAATAGTATTAGCAATAGAAAGAAAATAGTTGTCAAGCCACTTTTCTTGAATTCTACTGTGAAGCACTTATGCTGTATAAAATTTACTTTGAAGCACTAAACAGTGTTGCTAATACAGTCGAACCCTGAACCTGGGATATAGTGAACACTCGGATGTAGTGAACTTTTTTAGCGGTCCCGTCCGTATTCCTATTTAAATAATGTTATTTTTAACGCTTATAGTGAACAGCTTAGAACTTGGAAACTCGGTTATAGTGGACTCAAATTTCATTTCTTTAAATATCTTTTTCAGTCCTCCATCTTTAAACTTGTAGGTGTTGGGACTGAGAATGAATGCATTCCTATAAAATGTGTCTTATTACTCTCCTTTATGCTTATCACTTTTAACTATACCATAATAAATGTCAAACAGATCATTTATCTTATACTCCCCCCTCCCTGACAAGCCTCGCTATATGTCTTTTCCCCAAGCTTGCTCTATAACTAGTTAACTTGGCCACCTGCTGAATTTTTGGAATTTTCTTATCTGTTCAAACCATATTCTTTACAAATCACCCCTTGACAATCAAGAAGGGGAACAATTTAACTCATTCTACAGATGCTCTCTTCATATTCTTACATTATCTATTTGAGACAAGATTTTTATTTCAAAATCAATGAAAATGGCAAATTCTCTAAAGAGAAAAGCGTTTTCGCTAGAGGACAAAGTTAAAATTGCAAAGCGTATTGATGATGGAACCAATCAATCGACACTGTGTAAGGAATTTTGCTTGTCAAAATCTACAGTTTCAAACATTTGGAAAAATCGAAGTGCAATTCTTGCGGCATACGACAAAAACATGGTTTCATCGAAAAAACTGCGTGGAGCTCAAAGAGAAAACGTAGGAGATGCTTTGTTAAGATGGTTCGAAATCTTGTTCAAAATGAAAAAATCTTGCATTCTTTTCACATTGTAGATAAGAAAATTGATGAACTCAATTTAAAATCAAATTGTGTTCAATCAAAAATCACAAATTTTTTTCATAAAAAATGAAAATAAAACTAATATTTAGCGACGTAATTACTTTTTCCATCAATTTTTGCTTTATTATCTGTTAATTAGTTAATAATTTTTTAAATAACTTATGCAAAATTGCAAAGCCAATTTTCAATCATTCAACTGTCTTATGCAAGAAATATTCTTCAAAAAATTTGGATATAGTGAACCATCGGTTATAGTGGACACATTACTGAGTCCGCAGACGGTTCACTATAGCGGGGTTCGACTGTAGTACGCATGCGTCGTCATTGCATGAGTTGCTATGGCGACCGCTGCTGTTAGATAATTTTTTTAGAATTCTTTTTTTCGCTTTTAATTTTGTTATGCATTAAATTGGTGAGTTTATTTTTGAGATATGGGACCAGAGTGAACCCATAAACACTTCTTGAGTTGTGAATAAAAGAGAATTTCATCATTTGATTGTTATTTTTGTTTTTATTGTCTTAATTAAGAATCAGAAATTCTAACCTACAGTTCAAACTGGATCGTTTTCAATACTAATTCAGATGAATATCACGAGTAAAATGGGACAGAAAAAGCTAAAGCCAAAGAACATAGACGGGAATACTTTAAACACACAAACGGAAAGATTCTGTTCATAAACGCAAGCGTTGGGTAAAAAGAAAATTAGATAACAACCAATTTGCCAACAAAATTGATTTTGAAAATTAAAGAAATTTCAATGATGAACTGTCTTTCTTAAATCTAAATAACTGCAAAAGAGGGCAAGTAAATATTTTTTTAAATTTTGGTTTTGACATATGATTTTTTGTTTTTATGTTTATGCATATTTTTTTGATACAACAATTATTTATGGAATAAGTATTTGCTTAAAAAATCTAGTTATTGCTATTGTATTTTCTACATTAAAAATCCAATTACACATCTTTGAGAATTTTTTTTACCTAACTGAGTTAAAAAATATAAAAAACTGATTTTTATTTTCGATAAATAAAATATTAAGAAATGTCCCATTCATCTAGACAAAAAAAAAGATTTTCCGTAATAACAAAGAAAACTGTACTGATGCCAGTTGTTAGCATTATGAATCAAATGTTTAATTTTTGCTTTATCCTGTTAGCTGCTTAAAAATTAAGGTAATTTTTCTGTGTGTCTAATTTATTGATTTAAAATATAAGCTTCGTATGGAAACATTTTCAATATTCTATTTTTGCTGAGCAAAAATTTGAACTATTTTAGTATATAAGTTTTAATTTTCATCACTTTTAATGACTTTCTGGTGATTATTAATTTTAATAGCAGATGAAAATTAAATTCAGTAAGAGAGAAATAAGTTTAAATTTAAATATGAAAACTTTATTTATAAATTTCGCGAACAAAGAAATTTCTGGTGCACAAGGATGTATGCTAAGATTTTTTTTTGTTTTTTTTCTTTGCTTGGTAAAGAAATATTTGAAACTTGCACTTTTTCTTATTGGTTAATTTCCAGCTGTAACAGGAAAAATCAAATATTGACAATGCCCTGTATTTCATGGATTAAGTCCCATAAATTCTTTCTTTTTTACATTGAAGAAAATAAAGTCAATAGCGAGTTATCTCATAAATACTTGCAAAAGAGAATGTAAACTACTTTCTGCAATACCCACTAAAATATCTCACTTTTTGTCAGAATAAAAATCTATATTAGAGAAATATATGTAATGTCGTGACATATAGTCACAAATTATCAGAGCTTTTAAGGATCATCCAAAAATAGTAAGTGGTAGCAAACTATTCATCAAAGGAATTTGATGTTTTCCTAACTTCGCAATCAATCGAATTTAGAATATATCAAATTTCTATACACCTAATAAGTTTTTACATTTTGCTTGTGGCGATTAAGAAAAGTTAATGATCATTTTTTTAAAATTTTAGCGAACCTTTGACAGCCCTGTACTCTAGGAGTGACGTCACGTCCAGATTGTCGTTTTAGCTGATGTTACACTAGCGATAGGATTGCATTGGCAACAAAAATCACATGAAAAGGTGGATTTTAGCTGGGCATACAAAACGGTTAAAAAAAAAAATCTTATAATTACCTAAATTCAAGATGATATTCACCTTAAAACAGGATTTTCTTAAGGATTTTTACAAGCTTGAAAACACTAAAACAATGTCGAATTATTGTTATTAGAAAAAAGATTGTTTCCCATGGTTTGGGATTAGGGTAATGTGCGTATAATAGAACAGATTGTCACTGATCTTGTTTTAAGGTTAGAAGGTTTACATGTAAACCGCATAAAAACCCTTTTTAGGTTTATATGAAAAGGTTTTTGTTGAGTGAAAATAAACCTCACTTTGTTATCTGGGCCTTGTTTCAAAAGTGGTTTATTTCAAATTGTTCATAAAGGATCATTAATTTTTTAAAATTTTTCATTAATTTAAAATTGGCTAAATATTATTGATAATTTTTGTAAGAAATATGTATCTCGGTAGCTTAACTGTTACATACAAGTTATTTTATGTATCTAAACAAATTGACTTAAAAATTGGGTTTTTTACCACTTGTCGTTTTTCCAAAGAAAACACATTTAGTAATAAAATTACAACAATCACTTTAATAAAAGCAATTGTACAACATAAGTTAGAAAAGATTTATTAAATAAAAGATGTTACAAATAATTCTAATAAAAGTTGCTAGAAATATTTTTATTTTTTTTCATTGAAAAAAACATATTAACTTGAACTCAGGATTCTAATGATAACAAAATAAATCACAATTTATATCGTAGTCAAACATAACTGGTAGTAAATAAAGTAATATAATCCAGTAATAGAGGGGTAAATTGAAACCAATATGAACATGAATGCAAACATGAATGAAGATATTTATTATTTAAAAAACTATTTTATTACATTTTATCAAAAATATGGTGTGTCAATAGAATAAAACATACTTTATTTAATCAGATGACATTTTGGAGAAAAACTCATATTCATTATACTACAACAAAAAGGTTTCTCACCAGGAAAAACACAAACAGTAAAGTTAGCATTTCAAAAATTAAAAACTCTTTTTTTTTAAACATATTAAAAGAATAAGATTTTTGACCAGTATGAAAAAAACAACAATAAATAAGATGGACCTTAAGTGAAAAAAAAGAAAACTTTTAACAAGCATATGGCTTTTAAATAGCCTGAACATGACTGTGATTAGTCAGATAGTTCTTTCTTGAAAAAGCCTTATTACGTATACTACATGAGTAAAGTTTCTTACCACTATGAAGACGACTTTGTTCAGTCAAACTACCTCTTAATGAAAAACTTTTGTTACATACCAGGGTTCGTGATTTTTTTTAAAAAAAATCAAAAAAATCGGATTTTTTTGATTTATATCAGATTTTTTTGATTTTTATTTAAATACACTATAAGAGCTTTAAATTATGATCAAAAAAACTTTATAAATGTTTAATCAAAATTAAATTAATATTAAAACTATATTATAACAATATTTTAGAAGCTCTAACTTACTAAAATAATTTTTCATTATAATGCATAGCGACCATTTTGATACAAAGGCATGATTGAAATTAAAAGACAAGATAAAATAGATAATTTAAAGAATACTACTTTAACTAATAACACAAAGTTTCAATTAGCACAGCATAATTTTAATTTAAAATTGTGATCTCTTTTTTTTTCTCATGATTTATAAAATAGCAAAATAAATGCAACAGATTGTGTTTATAAATGTTGTTATTCATCAAAAAATAAATATTCAATCTATATATTTTTATGTTAAAATATTCATTTTTAATCCTTTATCAAAATACATAAGTTAAGCTAAAAAACATTTTAAAAAAAAATCTATGTACTCATTGGAATTTTTTTTCACAAAAGAAAATCTGATAATTTCAAAGATACCGTAAACATATTATGAGAAGAAAAATAAAAACCATTTAATAACCCTACTGCTTCAAATAGACTTTGATAGGGAAGAATGACACTATATCAGGAAGAAAATACCTGAACTCAGTTTTTTTTTCTATTTTTGGCATATTAAGGTAATTTCTTTTTAATATAACCTCAAGCTTTAGAAATGTATAAATTTCCATCAATAAACTATAATGTAGATTTGAATTTCATGCATTTTTAATCAAAAGGTAGAATTTTAATTAACATTTGCTTTTTGAAAAAAAAGCATGTTTATTTACTTTCTACAGCTATGCAAGTCTATATTAAGACAGCATTAAATATTTACTTTAATCTGTACTTTCAATGTTAAGAATCAAAAGATTTTTAAACATGTAATTTTAAATGTGTTTAACACACTCCAAGAAAGAAAGTAATTTCGTTAACTAAAATTAATTAATGCAGCAATTTATTTAAAATAAATTTTAAAACTAAGAAAAGAAAATAATAAAAGCATCAATAATTTAAAGCACTGCTTTTTAACTTTTAAGATCAATATAATATATATATAAAAATCAGTTGATTTAAATCAATGATTTTTTTAAAAAAATCATTTGATTTTAATCATGATTTAAATCGTGATTTAAATCAAGCTGATTTAAATCAACGAACCCTGTTACATACACTACAAAAATAAGGCATCTCACCAATACGAGCACCGCCTATGAACAGTAAGATTACTTTTTGTGAGAAACTCTTAAAATATGTAACACATGAATAAGGTTTCTCACCAGTATGCACACAACAGTGTTTATTCAGAGTCACTCAATGTAAAAAACTCTTATTACATATAATACATGAATAAGACTTCTCTTTAATATGAACACTACCGCATGTAGTGAGATGACTTTTTCTTGAAATTTTCTTATTACATATACTTTAAGGATAAGGCTTCTCACCAGTATGAACAAGACTGTGTTTTGTCAAACTACATTTTAGTGAAAATTTTTTATTACACATACTGCAAGAAAAAGGTTTCTCACCAGTATGAACACAACTGTGTTCAGTCAGACTCAATTTTTGTGAAAAACTCTTATTACATATATTACAAGAATAAGGCTTCTCACCAGTATGAACAAGACGGTGTTTATTCAAAGTCCCTCTTTCTGAAAAACTCTTATTACATATACTACAAGAATAAGGTTTCTCACCAGTATGAACACGACTATGTATTGTCAGACTACCTTTTTGTGAAAAACTCTTATTACATATGCTACAAGAATAAGGCTTCTCCCCAGTATGAACAAGACTGTGTATTTTCAGGCTATCTTTATGTGAAAAACTTTTATTACATATACTACAAGAATAAGGTTTCTCCCCAGTATGAACACGACTGTGTATTTCCAAACTACCCTTTTGTGAAAAACTTTTATTACATATAACACAAGAATAAGGTTTCTCCCCAGTATGAACACGAGAGTGTAAATTCAGATTCATTTTCTCTGAAAAACTCTTTTTACATATATTACAAGAATAAGGCTTCTCACCAGTATGAACAGGGGTCTGTCTAGGTTTTTTTACTAGGTACCTATTTTGTGAAAATTTAGAAATAATTTGTGAAAATTTAGAAATAATTTGTGAAAATTAAAAAATCAACACAACATGTACACAATATCATTTTAATTAGTATTTTACCAAGTACTCAGCACACTTAGCATATTGAGATAACAGTATACATAAATAAAGGAACAGATTTTTAATATTAACATACTCAAACAAGTTTTGACATTGTACTAGGTTAATACTGAGTATAGTTGTAAAATTAAATATTTATAAGTAAAAACAAAGACAAAAGTTTTTAGTAATGAAAAAAAGAAAAATATATATTCAAACATTAATTTATAGCATGCAATCAATTACCACTGCTTAACTCATAAAAAAAAAAAAAAACAATTGTACCATGTAATAATTTTATAAATATAATTAAAAGTAAAAAAAAATTAAAGTGCCTTAGTTATTTATACAGTAGAGAACCATTTATCCGGTATCAAGAAAACCGGGAAGAATTTTGCTTGGTTTTCCTGCTATTTTAAAATTAACGATTATAAAAATAAAAAGCAAAAATTTGACTCATCCTTTTAAAGTTGAGTAGAGGGAAAGGGGGGAATTCTTCTCACTTGCCCAGAGGAACTTCAATTCTTCCCCTGGCCTTGAAGATCATTAGATCGAGAGGGGTAGGGAAGGGACAAATGTTGTTTTTCAGATAAGCTGCCGTCAATCAAACTTAAAGGAGTGGCAAGCTGATTTCGTTCTCTCTTTGATTTGCGAGGGGGTGGGGAAAATACATTGCACATGCATATCAATGAATATCTGAGTTAAGGAACTTGAAACTTCTGGCTAAGAGCATTTATTTTAAATGTGAGATTTATTTTAAATCCACTTCAGTTACTCAGTTTTTATATTCATCTATTTGACATCGCTTAACAAAACAATATTTTTTTGTTGTTGAATAAATTCCCATTTTTTAGAAATGCGATATCATACAAGTTTTTCTTGATGTGGAATCGCATCTGCTTTTGTAAAAAATAGTCTTTTTATAAAAAATAAAATAAAAGGAGAAGATTGTTTATTAATTTTAGCATATAATTATTTGTTAATAAAAGCAGACGATTATTTAATGAAGCAGACAGCAGTTTTCTTTTTTTAAATTTTGTTCTGTTTCTCTAATTTCAATGCGTTTCAGTTTTGTTTATTTTTTTTTCTAAGATAAATTTCGTACTCAATAAACCAATTCTTTTTATTCATAAAAAAATAAAAGTTAAATAGAATAAATTCAGAATAAAATTTGAAAAAAAAAAAAACTGTGTTTAAATAGTTTGGTGTTTTAAATCGTACAATATGTATTAAACAAGCAGAAATTGTTACAACCCTTACAGGCATAATCGGCGATCACCAGCATTTTTAAATTTGGATACAATTTCTAAGCATTCTATTTCAGAAAGAGTGTCAAGTTCATTGAGAATTATTCTCAAATGCATGTCTAAAGATTGCTGCGTCATTCGTGAGCGCAAATCAGTGCAAATTAAATTCATTTGCGAAAACAGTCTCTCAACACTGGCAGTTGAGGAAGGAATAATGGAGCTAAAAGAGAGTAACTTCATACAATTAGGATAAAATGTGCACAGTCCAGAACCTTCTAATATTCTTAATAAATCTTTCGATTCAATTACTTCCGACATCTTCTTTTTTGCCAACTCCTGCTTGCCCTGGCGAATAAACACTTGTGCTTCTTTCATTTTTTCCATTTCATACGTCAGTTTTGCTGATGACATTTCTTTTTCAAATCCTGATATTTCTATCTGAGCTACTGTTTCATCTATAATAGGAGCTGAAATATTTTTTGAACCTCTAAATTCATGACACTTTTCTTTCCCATAAAAGGAAAGCAGAGTTTGCCAGGATGCATCATTATCTCCAGAAATATTTTTGTCGGAAAACAAATCAAATCCATTTAATGGGGCAGGAATAATAAAGGCATTTTCCATTTCATTTTCAAAATCTTTAATAAAAGGTTTAACAAAAGTCTCTTTATAGATTTTAATAAGTTCAATAGAATCATATGACTTTGAACTGCTTCGTGAACTTCTACTTAGAGCAGTGCAGTCTAAAGCAAATGAAAGTAGTTCCCTGCTTTTTTTGAAATGGTTTGCTTTTTCAATGTTTTTAGAGAAATCGAGTACTTCATCAACAAGTTTGCTCACTTGTGATGAGACCGAGCTGAACGCTATGGCAGGACTTTGTAACCATAAGTTCAACTTATCCACTTTCCCTAAAAAATCTGATAAAAACAATAATGTCAATAATACTTGAGGATTTAAGAGTTGCTCTCGAATACCTTTTACTTCGGGCTCTTTGTTTTTGACAAACAAGGCATCCAAAGCCTCCACCAGTTGATGATAGCGTGTGTTAACTCTTTCACAAGCTTTGCCATGTGAAAGCCATCTTGTCACTGAAACCTTCAGCATTTTTAAAGTTTTTATGTTATACACTTCTCCCTGTATATCTTTAAAAACCTGCGATTTTTCCGGACTGTAGTGAAACATTTTCCACAGGCTAACTAATACAGAATCAACTGATTTCAAGTTATCATATTTTTTTAGTAGGTGAACAAAGACAAGAGCTAGCCTATGGTTCCGACAATTTATATATACAGAATGAGGAGCATGCAATTTCATCCTTCTTTGCACCCCTGATGTTTCCCCGCTCATTACATTTGCACCATCCAAGGCAATAAATAAGCAATTGGATAATTTGATGCTTTTTGCAACTAAGAACGTTTCAATGGCATTTGTAATAGATTCTGCATTAGTAGAACCCAAATTAATAATTCCAAGGAATTTTTACTTAATGCCTATCACTCCCGGTGCTTTGTATCTTGCAATCAAACCCAGCTGTTCTCGCTGGGCCTCATCCGTGGACTCATCTGCCATCAAAGCATAAGCTTCGGCGCAAGTTATTTCTGCAATAATTTTCTCTTCTAAATACAAAGAGATAGCTTGCATCAAATTGTTTACCGAAACATTCGCTAAATAGGTGGCATTTTTCGCACAAGTTTTTAAATGTGAATTAATTTCTGGATCACCCATTTCATTTCCAAGAAATCTTATCATTGATTCAAAATTTTCTGAAACAGCCCAGTGTTTTTTAATCATAAAGTAAAGTACTTTAATAAATTTCACTAATAATTTTTCATTTGCACTCCTTTTTTCTTCTTCAACTTTTTTTGATCCCAATTCAATTTTCTGAAGAATAGAAGGACCTTGTATGGACTTTAACGAAGTTATTGCTTCGTTATGTTTAGTACTATTCTCGTGCATACGGATGCATCTAGTAGGATGACCCAAAAAATCCACGCCCTTGTTGCACCAAGGCCCATCCTTATAAAAAAGAGAGCATATTTTGCAAAGATACCCTTCAGCAGAAACACTGAAATACATCCAATGAAAAGATTTTTCAAGAGCAGAAATATTATTTGGATACATATTTTTCACTTTTGTTGCCGTAGTTTTCTTTTGAAAGCTTATTTCTTCATCATTGACATCAGATAAATCTCTATCATCTATTTGAAAAGCATCTAAAATCGGCGCAACACTAGAATTTGTTTTCATTTTACAAGTTTCGGATGAAACAGATTCCTCTTCGAAACTTAAGTCGACTTGAACACTCGAAGCATTTTCCTCATTAGTATTGCTGTTTTCAAAAGCCACAGAGAAAACTGGAGAAATGGGTTCAACAACTTCGTTAGAAGTACTAGGAATAACCTTTTCAGCATTAGTTTCATTCTCGCTAACGTCGGAATTTCGGTTTGTTTCGGCAAATTTGAAAAAATTCTTAATTGATTCAGTCCCTTTGCTATCGCTTTTTCGTAAACGTTTGATATAATAGCTCGAATTTCGACTTCCTGTAAAGTTAACAGAGGGAGGGCCTCGTCGTTTCATTTTAAACTTAGCAGAAAAAAAAAGCTCGCTATAATATGGCGATCCAAAGATCCCTTTCTAGAGCATCAGAAGGGAAAGAAATACTCCTAATTTTTCTATTCTCACTTGAGAAAAAAAAAAAAATCGGCAATGATTGGTTGGCTACAACTAGAATTACAAATTAATAAAAAGAAATAAAATAAAAAAAATTCCAAAATATCAGAAAATTAAAATATAGTTCGGTGTTCTAGAGGTGTTCTTCCTTTCATTTTTTTAAAGAACACCATATTTTGTTTTGTAATAAAATATGACTGCGAGAGGGGATTTTATTACAGATTTGTACAAATGAATTCAATCATTGCGGATTTCGCTTTTATATATATATTTTATTTTTTTTTTAAATTTGGGGTGATATATGAAATTGAGCACAAATGATATTGAGCACGCGAAGTTCGAATAGCGCATTTAAGAAATCACTCTTTGATACGTTCGGCTTTCGCCGATATCATAGTTATTTTATGTGGTGGTTAAATCGATTTTGCTACGAATTTTTAACTTGTCAAAAAAAAATTCCTTATATTTTTCTTTTTACAATTTTATGACACCAAAAAATCAAATCTCGCATTCGATTATTTACTTTGAATGTGACGATTTCATCGAGTTTTTTTTTTTTTTTCCAGACTTCTCGGCAGTTTTTGCTAGTGCTACTGATTTTTACGTGGGTTTTAAAATTGCGATATTTGTCTGCATCGACGAGTGAAATTCGAATCAAGCATTTAAATAATCACTTCTTGATTCACGCGATTTGCACCAATAATATCGTAAGTCCATGTGATATTTTGATTGTATTTTTGGTAATAATTGATATTGATTTTTATATGGTTTTTAAATATCCCGATATATTTCAGACAATCTAAGAAACTCGAATCGAGCCTTTGAGTATTTATTTTTTGACGCTTTTTTGAGTACTTACTTCTATAATTTTTTTCCCTTACCAGTTTTTTTGGTTGTGATTGCTTTTGATTTCCACATAGTTTTAAAAATCCAATATTTTTAATACGGTGTTATTTATTATAACAACAGAATATTGAACCGAAACACGCATTTTTGTAACCCCTTTTAAGAGTCTGATTCGTGTGATTTCGTCGTCTATCCTTCTTTTTTAAAGTTACTGTCAAGATTTAACGATTTTTAATTATTTTTGTTTAATGTAATGATGATTTACAAAATTCGAAAGATGACATAATTAGTGCCTTTTTCCGACTACAAAATGCGAAATACTAGAATAATAACACTAGAATAAAAAACATATAACATTTACAGTTGATATAAATATATATATATAGAATATATATATATAGCAAGAAATGTCCAAAACAATTCTGCCACAGGGTTTAAGTATAAAGAATAACATTTATTAAGGATTTTTTTTTAAAAATAAATAAATGTTGCTTTTCGGCCGAATATTCGGTATTCCGCCAAATCACTATTCGTTACATCACCAGTTCTTAGAAGGCCGCTGACGGGGTGTGGGGGAAGCATTTTCCATAGATTGCAACGATTGGGGGGTTTGCATGGAAATAACGCTTTTTCTTCCACGGCAATTGAGGACGATTCTGTTGACGTTCTTTTTCTCCCACGAGGTTTCGGGGGCCAGGCAGGAGGAAGTAAAGCGCTCTACTTACAAACCGGGTGGGTAGCGAATTCTTCTACGTCATAATAACTATCTGCGGGAGGGTTCCATTGCAAGCCGAAACGCGTAGTTTACCCGGAATTTATAATTTTATACAGCTGATATAAAATTTTAAAAGACGTGTTGGAAAATCTTAATTTAAAAAAAAAAAAAAAAAAAAAAAGAAACGTATTTTGTGAAACTACCGTTTTTCTTAAAGTTGAATTTGTGAAAGTACCGTTTGATCGAACGGTGAATTTGTGAAGGTACCGCTAAACGGTAGTAAATTTGCCCTGGACAGACCCCTGATGAACAAGACTGTGTTTTGTCAGATTACCTTTTTGAGAAAAACTCTTATTACATATACTACAAGAATAAGGCTTCTCACCAGTATGAACAAGACTGTGTTTATTCAGACTCCCTCTTTCTGAAAAACTCTTATTACATATACTACAAGAATAAGGCTTCTCACCAGTATGGAAACGACTGTGTCTTGTCAGATTACCTTCTTGAGAAAAACTTTTATTACATATAGTACAAGAATATGGCTTCGCACCAGTATGAATACGACCGTGTATAGTGAGATTTCTTTTTCGTAAAAATTTTTTATTACATATACTACAAGAATAAGGTTTCTTACCAGTATGAACAAGACTGTGTTTTGTCAGACTACATTTTAGTGAAAAATTTTTATTACATATACTACAAGAATAAGGTTTCTCACCAGTATGAACACGACTGTGTCCTGTCAGACTACGTTTTTGCAAAAAACTCTTATTACATATATTACAAGAATAAGGCTTCACACCAGAATGAACAAGACTGTGTATTTTCAGACTATCTTTATGTGAAAAATTTTTATTACATATACTACAAGAATAAGGTTTCTCCCCAGTATGAACACGACAGTGTCGATTCAGAGTACCTTTCATTGAAAAACTCTTATTACATACACTACAAGAATAAGGTTTCTTCCCAGTATGAACACGATTGTGTATTTTCAAACTACCTTTTTGTGAAAAACTTTTATCACATATACCACAAGAATAAGGTTTCTCCCCAGTATGAACACGAGAGTGTAAATTCAGATTCTTTTTCTCCGAAAAACTCTTCTTACATATATTACAAGAATAAGGCTTCTCACCAGTATGAAAACGACTGTGTTTTGTCAGACTACCTTTTTGAGAAAAACTCTTATTACATATACTACAAGAATAAGGCTTCTTACCAGTATGAACAAGACTGTGTGTAGTGAGATGATTTTTTTGTGAATATTTTTTATTACATATACTACAAGAATAAGGCTTCTCACCAGTATGAACACGCCTATGTATAGTCAGATTTCTTTTTTGTGAAAACTTTTTATTACATATAGTACAAGAATGAGGTTTCTCACCAGTATGAGCATGACTATATTTAGTCATATTACTTTCTGAAAGCTCTTATTACATATACTAAATGAAAAAGGCTTCTCACCAGTATGAACACTTGTAAAAAAACTCTTATTTTATATGCTACAGGAATAAGTTTTTTTACCAGTATGAATTTTAGTATTTACTCATACTTTTTTCTGAAAAACTATTGTTAGAATAACAAGAATAAGGTTTACTTACAGGATGATACCTATTCAGAATTAAATTAGGCCTTTAATAACATATGATACAAAAAAGAGCATGCTGTATCAAGTCACTAACTTTGACTAAATTTTTACTTAAGTAACATATAATACTGTGGAAATATGATCACCTTACAGCAGGCACATGATTTATTAATAGACACCTTTGTGATATTAATTAAATTACCAAGATACTAAATTATTACTATATAGATACTAAATTATTACCATGATACTATTAAACTAAATTATTTCACTTTATGTTTTTTTATCACAAACAGCAGAATAATATACAATTTCATGTATTAGATTCAATTAACCAAAAACATAATATTTAAGAAAAGAAAAAGATATATGCATGCACAATATGAATTTTATTTACTGTCAGCAAGAAGATATTTTATCACTCACATCGATTTTTTTTCTGCATATAGGAGATAATATTTGAATTAGATCTGCATGGAAATAACCTTTGTTAAGCGCTTTCTATATTGTTTCCGTTACTATGCTGGTAATTCACTTCACATTTGTGAGATTATGGATATGCAGGCTTATAAATTTAATCCAAATAGGGGCAAATCAAAAACAATTTTTTTATGCTTTTCTTTACACAAATAGGGTTTATTAAAGTCGTCTTCGGTATAAGTAAAAAAGTATGTTTTAATATTTTTCAACAAATAAGTACAGATTTGAGCGTTGGCTACGTTATCGGTTGCCTACTTCAACACACCTGATGTCCAGAATCTTGGGACAGTTTTTAAAAAGTAGAGTAAGTTACTACAGAATATCAACCTCTCCTTTTCTTAAGAGAGCATTCATACTGCATTGTAGAAAACAGCATATGCAATTCTAAAGATGCTATTAAGAAAATGATTGGGAAATTTCTTGCGAGTATAGTATTTCACTAACGAAGTCGCGCTGGCATCTCAGAATTCACCCACATGAGTTTTAAACACGCACTATTTTTGTGTCGATCAGAAACATTATCACAGTTCACATTTAACACACCCCTGATTGCTATCGAGGAAGAATGAGTCTAATTTGATGATCCTCTTCTCTCGACGTGATTGAAAGTGCGTTGATTACAAACACTCCGTAAATTAGAGCATATTTTTAAACAAAATAGAATTTTCTATATATTTATAGGTAATATATAATATTTTAAGACATCCCATATGAAGAGCCTTAAAATCGTTACGCTTTTCTTGATGATGGTAACAGACGGGCATTTTTGGAGCTCTGTCTTGGTTGCGCTTATAACTCGCTAATTGTATAAAGGGAGATGCTTTTCTTGAAGCAGTAGAGTTAATTTAATATCCTTGGCAACAGTTTCCGTTGTCGCCAAATATTGTGCCAACTTATTCGACGTAGTCGTAAAAGTTGTTCTCAATTGGGCACGTTCCAATATTCGCACCGGTGTAACCGGTTACACTGGTTTGCCGCACCGACCGTTCCAATATTAAAACCAGTTACACCAGTGCACTGCACCGATCGTTCCAATATTCAAACCAGTGTCACCAGTTACGCACAAAGTGCACCAGGTTTCTGGTCGGTTTGGTCAGTTCGCATGACGTCATTACCCTTATTTGTTGAGATCGTCATAATTTTGCTGTATTTTTGAATGGATTTTAATATAAATTTGTTATAAAAACTTTTTTTATCATTTAAAATAAATTTTCTTGTATTAAGTTGAAATATAATAATTATTATTGGAAATGTATTCTGTAGATGAATCGCCTTGATGCTGTTTATAGCAATGGATATCATTCATAAACGTTTTATTTCTGATATTAGTATGTTTTTGTTTTCAAGACTAAGAATTCATCTGAATTTTGATACGTGTGGTGATTAGATTTACTTGATAGATTCACATCGAAAGAATTTTGACTTGTGATTTTCAATAAACATATCGTTTTGTAAATCAAACAACTATCCAAAGCATTGTTAAATTTGTAATAGCGATAGAACTTTAAAATCAGTAAAAGATTTATTGCTTCATATGCATTCATAAACATTTTTGTCCAATGTATATTGTCTTTAAAATAAACAAATCCAATCAATATTTGATTGTTAAATACTTTTCATTTGTGTCATAAATTTTTCTTATATCCTTTCTATATCAGACCTGGAACGATGAATATTATCCTAGCTTAATAACAAATTATGCTTTTAGTTTTTACTATATTATACATCATATGAGTTTCATTAAAGGGACTGACCTAAGTTGTTAAACTAGGCCTTCAATGTATTATGCTTATAATTTGTATTGTATGTATTTCTTTTTATAATATTAAATCATTTCTGATAACCACAACATAGTAGTAATGATATGGAAATCTATCCTGATCTGTACCTCCTTCAGCACACGTGCAAATCAATGTCTTAGATTAATAACAGATGATATTATATAAAAGTTTAGTTTTTGTAAAAGGATCTTAAATAGAGCCCAACGACAAAGGTCGTTCATTGGCCTGTGTTATTAGAACTAGACTTTTTTGCCAAAGGTTTTTAACATTTATATTTCTTTCATAATTGTTAACTAAAATAAATTCTGAAAATCACAATATAATAAACATTCTAGTGTTATATTATGACATGATAATTTTGAACAGTATGAAGATTTTATATGTTATTGGTAAATTTTTAATTTAAGCTTTGATTCTGATTAAAATTTTAAAAAAATCGACTTCTATTTTCATTTTTTATTAGTTCATTACTTTTTGTTTCAAGATTTCTATTTCTTAATGATAATTATTTTTTAATTCAAGGTATTTATTACGTGATTATTGATCTATATGTAATATAAATATTTATTTTTTATAACACTAACTTGAAAATTTCTGAAACACTTATTTATAACTGTTGTTTTGTATACTTTTTTTTTGAATTATACTACTAAATCTAACTTTTGGCAAATTTTTTTAAAAATTGACTGAAATAAGTGAATTATTGACTAGCTTGTGTCATCTTAAACTTTCGGGTTAATATTTGAACTTATTTTAAAAGTTTGATTTAAAACATTTTTGACAAATACAACTTAATAGTTATGACAGAGAGATTTAACTTTATGTGAAACATCTTTGTATACACCATTATTTCACACTAATTGCAAACAATAGTTAAGTTTATCTGAAACGATTTTAAACTTGATGGCAAAGGTTGCTGTCACTATGTGTAATTATATTACTACAAATTTAAATATTTCTGTCCAACATAGAAAATTTTTTATTACGACAATATCTGCAGATTACAATATTAGTGAATTTCTTATTTTTGAATGTAAACAAATAAAAACGCTTTAAACTTTATCATTAGTTCATTTCTTGTTTTGTTGCAACATTTTTGTTACTTAATTTTTTTAAATAATTTAAGTTTTACATGTATATTTTACAATAAAATGATATTGTTGTGTTAAAACATTTTTTTTTACTTAAATACTATAATTGTATAGTTGTGATGGAATACTAAAGCTCCCACTTGTAGCAAAATTATAATAATATCTTTCTCTCTTTTTAACACAAACTCATTTCAGGTAAGTATGTTATCTATTTATAAATATTTCTCCCATGTGGCACCATGGTATTTCTCTATATACAGTCGAACCCCGCTATAGTGAACCGTCTGCGGACTCAGTAATGTGTCCACTATAACCGATGGTTCACTATATCCAAATTTTTTGAAGAATATTTCTTGCATAAGACAGTTGAATGATTGAAAATTGGCTTTGCAATTTTGCATAAGTTATTTAAAAAATTATTAACTAATTAACAGATAATAAAGCAAAAATTGATGGAAAAAGTAATTACGTCGCTAAATATTAGTTTTATTTTCATTTTTTATGAAAAAAATTTGTGATTTTTGATTGAACACAATTTGATTTTAAATTGAGTTCATCAATTTTCTTATCTACAATGTGAAAAGAATGCAAGATTTTTTCATTTTGAACAAGATTTCGAACCATCTTAACAAAGCATCTCCTACGTTTTCTCTTTGAGCTCCACGCAGTTTTTTCGATGAAACCATGTTTTTGTCGTATGCCGCAAGAATTGCACTTCGATTTTTCCAAATGTTTGAAACTGTAGATTTTGACAAGCAAAATTCCTTACACAGTGTCGATTGATTGGTTCCATCATCAATACGCTTTGCAATTTTAACTTTGTCCTCTAGCGAAAACGCTTTTCTCTTTAGAGAATTTGCCATTTTCACTGATTTTGAAATAAAAATCTTGTCTCAAATAGATAATGTAAGAATATGAAGAGAGCATCTGTAGAATGAGTTAAATTGTTCCCCTTCTTGATTGTCAAGGGGTGATTTGTAAAGAATATGGTTTGAACAGATAAGAAAATTCCAAAAATTCAGCAGGTGGCCAAGTTAACTAGTTATAGAGCAAGCTTGGGGAAAAGACATATAGCGAGGCTTGTCAGGGAGGGGGGAGTATAAGATAAATGATCTGTTTGACATTTATTATGGTATAGTTAAAAGTGATAAGCATAAAGGAGAGTAATAAGACACATTTTATAGGAATGCATTCATTCTCAGTCCCAACACCTACAAGTTTAAAGATGGAGGACTGAAAAAGATATTTAAAGAAATGAAATTTGAGTCCACTATAACCGAGTTTCCAAGTTCTAAGCTGTTCACTATAAGCGTTAAAAATAACATTATTTAAATAGGAATACGGACGGGACCGCTAAAAAAGTTCACTACATCCGAGTGTTCACTATATCCCAGGTTCACTATAGCGGGGTTCGACTGTATTAGCAACACTGTTTAGTGCTTCAAAGTAAATTTTATACAGCATAAGTGCTTCACAGTAGAATTCAAGAAAAGTGGCTTGACAACTATTTTCTTTCTATTGCTAATACTATTAATGCTAAAATAGAATTTCAAATAACTGGTAAAATAAAAAGAAATTTTGAAAAAAAGAATTCAACAAGTTGCTTTTCATACAGAAATGTTAACTATATAAAAACTTGCAGCACCTCCACATACCAGGCAGTGGATGCTCCGACTTTAAACCGAATGGCCCTTTTTTCTCTCCTCGTAATTAATCAAATTTGTTTGTCCATGTGCTATTTGTAAATTAATAAAAATATTTGGCACTAAGCTTTACAGTTAGTTATGCATTAAGTATTTATTTAGAGTCATCTTGTAATTTTATAGAAATAAACACCATAAATGAAATATGGTTTTATAATATGAAATTAAGTTTGGTAAAGTTTAATAATTTTTTCATGATACCTTGGAGCATGGCCTAAAATTAATTTATTCACTTAAACCCGCTTTTCAGTTAAGTATTTTTTATTAATTGTGTGTGGGTAATTTTGAAAACCAGAATTTTCAGAAAATCGTTATCTTGTGAATGGGAAAATTGAAGTGAAATATATAAATACTATATATTTTGGTTTTATTATCCAGTATTAGGAGGGATTTCTTTTACCATACAATAATCTAATTTTTTCCTCTGTGTTAACTATTTTGTTAAAATTGTGATGGAAGTACTTTCAACTAGGGCAACAGCTAAAAGGTGAAAAAAATTTGGTTAATATATTTTTTAAAACTAATTATGCTGTTAGGATCGGAGGTGGGTTTGAAGTATTAAAATATTTAAATACTGATGAGCTCTGCATTCGACTTGATTACCGTTAAAGTTTAAATATTGTACAAGGTAATTTTGAAAGGTGACATAACTTCTCGCCAAAGGTGGCTAGTATAAAAAATATCTTACAATATGTTCACTAATAAAAATTACCTAACTTCCTTTTTTTTAAATTTCTTTTATAAATGCTTAAACTGCAGCTAAGAAAAAAATCTCACAACTGGATTTTGATCTTTTTAGTCTTATCTAACACATGGTTATTTTCAATTTCTGTTAGAGGAACTGAGGAAGTTTCAATTTAAAATTTCTTCATGTAAACAAATTAGCTTTCGTGAAAAATTTCACTATGAAAATATATATTTATTACACAATTGAAGTCAATTTGCTCATAAACATTACACTATATACCATCTCTATCATAATAGAAGCTGAGTTAATTTTTCTAAATTCTAGCAATCAAATTTTAAACTTATTTTGACTGTTTGTCATTGACATTTAAGCTTACAATGGGAGACATTTCAAAGATGCCATCTCATGCATTTGAAATGCTATCAAATTTACATTTTAAAAGATCTTATTATATTAAGATAAAGTTGCTCTCTTGAGAAAATTCATTATAAAAGTAAGTTTTTTATATATTTAAAGTCAATTAATTACGCTATTTACATGAAGAATGAAGTTTAAAGCAAGCTAAATATATATATTTTTTTAATTTAAAAAATCATAACTCACTCATTTTTCAAAAATATGATTTCCAAAATATTTCAAAGAAAAACAGTAAAAATTGTACTAAGATTTTTATTTTTCTCTTTAATTTTGTTAAATATTTAAATATAAAACTTACTGAGATGATGGATGCATTTTAAAATAAACATTTAAATAGGAAAAATATGCAATAAGAAACTGAAGTTTTACTTTCTATCAACTAAACTTAAAAAATAAATAAGATAAACTGAAACTAATCATGATATTTTGCTTTATTATATGAAGCAGCTTTAAAAGTCTAGAAATATATATTCTTTAACAAGTAATGCAAAAATAGAATGGTCAAGAAATAAATATAATAGAACAAAAAATAAATTTGTTATCACTAATATATTTTTCTCAAAGATTCCGAAAGAGGAGAGCGTCTGCTTCTGGTTGCTAATGGCAACCAGAACTGGACCTAACCGCACCGATCGTTCCTAAATTACGGTGCGAACTGAGGTCACGTGACTAGTTTGCTTTCGTGTAACCAGTGTCACCGGTGCGAATATTGGAACGCAGCCAATGACTTTCTTTTCACTTTAAGAGCATCCATATTCTTAATGTAAATAATATTTAATCGGTTTATTTACTAAATTCACTTAATAAGCTCCCAGTTTCTACTTATTCTAAATCTCGAGTAATTTTTCTTTTCTTAAGCTTAATTCAAATCAAGTGTATAAACTCCACATAAAAGAGGATGTCGTGAAAAAAGATATAACAGAAGCAACCAAAATTAAAAATTACTCGTACCCGTTTTATCCTTAACAAAGTAATATCTTGTTCGTAATTTTGCCGCCTTCTATTTCATATCGAAATGCAGAATTGGCGATCGAAATGGGCTGCAGGTGGCGTAAAGCAGAACTCTTTTCCTATGGCAACACTTCACATGCTTTCCCCATTAGCGTGAGGAAAGTCATAGAGGAAGGAAGTACGTTAGTTTCTCTCTTGATTTTCATATAGATTGAAATCTTTTAACTTGAAAAACTATATGGAACTGAAAACTACACTAAACATAGTTCTAAAGAAAAGTATTATGGAAATGTTAAAAAATATTCTTATTAAATAGAAAGGGAAAATATCGTAGTACATTCCTATACAACTGAAAAGAGGAGGAGAGGGAAGGGAGAAGAGCTAATGGCATGAAACCGGCCTCTCCCCAGATGGCGTTGCGATCGCGAGTGTCGAGTGTTGCGATCGCGAATACTAAGCTGTAACACTACGTGTCAATAACATATGCCAACTTTCAAATTTAAACCTGAATTATAGGTAATGTATAAATTAATCTTGCTCCTAGAACAATATGCTAACACTAACATAAGATGGTGCACAGCTTGCAATAGGAACAAATAGTAATAAACAAATGGAAAGAGGCCAAATCAATACAGCCAAAAAAGCGAGTTATTCAAAATCTAGCAACCATGTCACCTTTTTAAATAATTCATCTATAAATAACTAAAGCAAATTTCCACTTCACGCTCAAGAGAATTACATAACATTAATATCTTATGAAATATGGCAGATTTGAGCTCAGATTTTATCTAATTTATTTCTTTTATTGAAAAATTGAACGTTTGAACCTCGCAGAACAAGCTGTAGTTGCAAACTTTCTAACCGGAACTTAGAGTAGGTATCGAGCTAAAGATTGTTATTGTTTACATTTATATTGAAAACACCATCCATTATCAACAAACTTGCAACTGATAACTTCCGATTTCGGAATCACATACTGTTACAGTATTACGGTAAAAAAAAATTTTCTACCTTCAATTCATTACAAATTAAAGTGAAGTTAACATTGCTTTCTTCATTCCAATGAATAAATGTGAATTCAGAACGTACAGAACTGTAATAGTTATAGAACATTCTTCTTCTTTATAGAATAGTATATATTTTTGCATCTATATAATTCGACAAACAACAATAAAGAATCATCTGAATTACTTCAAATAGTATCCTTTTTGCTGATTATTAACAAATTTTTATCCTTGTCTTGGTATTTTTTAGTTTTGAAAGAATAATTTCAACTAGAATTCAGCTATTGTGTTTTCAAGTTGCAAATTGAAATTCATATTGAGATCATACAATAATAAAATTTTGCTGTGTGGTATGTTATTTAAAAGTAATGAAGGGATAATCTATATATATATAAATTATTTGAAAATAAAATTTTTAAACGAAGAACATTTCATTTGGAATTCTCCGGATTTATAAAACAGGTGAGTGTTATTATTTTTATAATAAAACATTTGCTTGAAAAAAATTTTTTTTTCTTATTTTATGATTGTTCTCTACAGAATGGTTTTTTACATCTGATTAAGCACTATAAGAATAACGAAAAGAAACCATATGAAAGTTTTTTATTTCTGTATGAGGAATTTTTAGAATCTTTTTTTTTCCTAAGAATTCTTTATTTTACGTTTTTTAGTTTATAATTTTTTGATAAAAATTGTTGTCAAAATACTTTTTTTTTAAAATTAAATGGTACAACATTATGTGTCTATGAATACTTCTTGCATATTCTAATGTTTGGAGTAATATGATTCAGAGAAGTATGGAATAAAAATTCGGTACTTACGTATTAACACCACCGCAGCTACAGATTTGGCGGTTTTTAAGGGCCGCCAATCTAAACATAAATTTTTTGCTACAAATCATAAAATAAAACACTTTATTTAAAATAAGAACACTTAAAATTCAAAAAACTTTGTTTAGAATCAAAGTAGTCACTCGGATTTCGATGGAAACTGGGCCGATATGGAGTTTAACATAGTTTCAAATCAATCTCTGTTTTCTTTCACCAGATTCTGTCACCATATGAACTCTAATAAATAAGATTCCAAATGAAATAACATTTCCAAAACGTACGTTTACCAAGATAAAGTTTCATGTCATGGGATTTTGTACATTTCTTTTTTTGTAAAATATTTCGCTCCTGAAAAAATAAAATTGCATCTTGTTCTGTTTTTGGCAAATCCCAAAGACGCATTTTCGTAGCACTAAAAAATGGCGTAAAAAATCAGCAAATAATAAGGCAATAAGGAATCCAAAAGATGATATCCAGGACTATTTGATGATAATTTTCTCTAGAATGGTATTCTACGTCCGATTATAAATAAAAAAACAGCAAAAAAAATAAATAAATAAAAAGTTTTCTTATTTTAATGTGAGGAATTTTTAGATTTTTTTCTTTTCTTAAGCATTCCTTATTTTACGTTTTTTAGTTTCTAAATAACGATTTTTATTAAAACTTAAAATTTTTTGATAAAAATTGCTGTCAAAAATCTTTTTTTTACTAAATTAAACTGTATAAAATTATGAGGCTTATGTATACTTTTTACTTATTTTAATGTTTGAACTAATATGATTCTTAAAACTAAAGAATGTAAAGTTTAAATGGGCCTTTCATGTTATATCATTAAATTTAGTAATACTATTTCTCGGGCATTAGGTTTTAACTCTTATAAGAATATACATATTTTTTTCTGTTAATGTACAAATATTTTTCCGATGTGTTTTGGATGTTCCTTATCTAATAAAAAGAGACACCATTTTGTTTTCGTTTGCATAAGAAAGAATATCAAAAAATTTTCTTTTTTAAATTTAATAAGCCGCAATAAAGAAGGAACGTTGCAATGCTACAAGCTACATTAAAGACGTCTGCAGAGTAACTGACTGATTGTTCATATAGAAATCGCAGGTATTCGTCTCATACAAAAACGCCCCCTATAGTTCGTTGCAATCGCGAATTGGTATTCAAAAATCTTTTTTTCTGCTATTGCGATCCATAAACTCATCTATAAAGTTATCAAAATTAATTTCACTGAGAAAAATCTGAGTCGATAAGCATCAAACTTAGCATGTCTAATCGTTTTTGAAACATGACGCTTCTTTGCTCACTCTTGATACGTTTCATTTTTGAAAACGAGCGCTCCGTTGAACAATTTGTTAGAAAAATGCGAAGAGCAGATTCAACATTTGGAAAAACAGATCCAAGTTTGTCTTGAAATAAAGTTTTGTGAAGTTCAGAATGAGTGAACTGAGTTTTTGATGGGAATTTTGATTTTATGTAACTGTTCCAGTTCAGAATAAAAATCTTCCAAATCGTCAAAATAAAAGTCAACTAAATTAGAAATTGCTTCTAGATATTCATTTTCCGCTTGTCCATTTATTCAAAAATCATTGTTTTTCTTAAATTTATTTTCAAAAAATACATTTTAAGGAGGTTCCAGGCCATGGCCTAATGGGTATAGTTAACTGAATATATTGCTTTATAATTTATAACTATACATTTTCATTATCATTTCGACGTAACATTTCATATATTTTCGACGATTTATCCTTTTCGAAGTAAATGGTTCAGTTGAATTGAAACTTCCGAGATTTCACATCATATGCATTGCGAAAGTTACTATTTTCCCCGTCTTACGAGCTGTCGCAGTTTCATTTACGTCGCACTAGAGTTGCACAATGAGCTATTGGCGACGGTCTTGGAATATTCACACCGGACTGCACTGGTGCAACTGAAGTGAACTAGTCACATGACCTAAGTTTCTCTTATCATTGCATTGGCAACAAAAATCACATGAAAAGGTGGATTTTAGTTGGGTATACAAAACGTTGTAAAAAGAAACCTTATAATTACCTAAATTTTAGATGATATTCATCTTAAGACAGACTTTATTTGAGGATTTTTTTAAGCTTGAAAACCCTAAGACAACCTCGATCCATTGTTATTAAGAAAAAGAATTGTTTTCCAAGGTTTTGGATTAGGGTAAAGTGCGTAGAATAGAGCAGATTGTAACAGACCTCGTTTTAAGGTTAGAAGGTTTACACGTAAACCGCATAAAAATCTTTTAAGGTTCGCATGAAAAGGTTTCTGTCGAGTGAAAATAAACCTTACTTTGTTATCTGGGCCTTGTTTCAAAAGCCATTTATTTCAAATTGTTCATAAAGGATCATCAATTTTTTTTGCGATAGGTTAATACCGTTAACGGTCAACTGAATAGTTCTGAACTTCTAATAATATAAATAGAAAAAAGTTTTGTATACATTAAAAACTAATCTTACAGTCATGAGTAACAGTTACAAACTCACAGCAGTTATAAAAATAGCATATTATTCGCCGCAAAAATGCATCATTTTATATTAACGGAGCCTTCGAAAACCTGCCTTTAAAGAAACACTCCTTATTCCAAAAGCCACATTTTTCAACTTGTTCATAAGTGATCATTAATTTTTTATGATACGTTAATAATCAACTGAATTATTCTGAACGTCTTAAAATGAACAAAATATATATAAAAAGGGTTTTGTATACATTCAGAGCCGTTTTTATGTTTACAGGGGCCCTGGGCCTGTCGCTATCTGGGGACCCTTTATGAGTAAATTTAGAGAAAAAAAAAATTTTTTTAAATAATTTTTAAAAATTATTTTATTTTAAGAGTAAAAACATATAAATTAATTATAAAAGCTTATATACGTTATTTTTATCGAAAATTTAAGGTAACAATACTTTTCGCGCTTTTTGAGAGGCGAATCTTCTATCACATCATCAAAATCAATTTCCTGTGAGACATACATTTTGCTTTGCAGTCAAAATCTGTTTGACTTAGAAACATCAAATTATGAAGGTGTGTAGAAAATATGTAAAGAGTTAGAAAAAATACAGTTTGATTATTAGTTTTTTTTTTTATAATCGCCGCTGAAAGACTGACTCAATTTTGAGCCAATGTTTAACTACCAAGCCTTGAAATTTTAAAACCAATCCAGAAGACAAGAGAACTCCAGGATCAAGTAGTGAAAGTAGTAGTTTTGTCTTTGTGGAGGACGTTTTGATGGAACTAGCCTGCAATTGAGTTACATGGAGAGGAAAACCACGAAATCCTCCCACGGTTAGTCTAATACCAAGGGAACTCTAATCCATGATCCGCCTACCACTGAGGATATTTCACGTCAGCACTGTGGTCGGTAAAAGTCGGGTTTAGAATTCATATCTATCAGCCATCACTGGGATTCGAACTCGGTGCACCTCATTCGGAGGATGCTCTATCCCTCGAGTCCAACTTTATTGAGTAATAACTCTGCGACAGGTTCCAATTTTATTGATTTGCTTAAATTTAATCATCTTCAAAATGTAAATGGTAATTCAATCGTAATTTTTGTAGAGAAAAAAGGAAATAAACCGTTTTTCCTCTTAACCTGCAATGAATGCAGAAGCAACCACGAGGGTTAAGTGAGCAAAATGAACAGGCAGCGGAGCCTTCCAGTTCTTTAAATAATTGTTAAATTATTAGCTATTAACCTGCGTACTTAAAAAAATAAGAAAAACATTTCTCAGTATTAGGAAATAATAATTAAAAACTGTCATCAGATGGAATAGAACCCACGATCTCACAGTTATGTGTTAGATTTCATAATCATCAGCCCCAAATATACACACCTGCCTTGCGGATATTTTTTAAACTTAATAAATTAAGTCATTTGGTTACTTGACCATAATTCGGCTTATCTTATTCATTTTCAGCTTATGTATATGCACCAAAAATAAATTCAAAACTAGACTAGATATAACACAAGGACTGCTAATTTAACTGTCGGATATAAACCTTATTTAAGATTGAAAATAATAAAACTATGAAAAATCTACATTCCTCGAATTAAATATTTTAAAAATAGTCTGTTTTTGGGTTATAATATTCCTAATTACCTTAATAAACATTAATCGTAATGTCGGGGTTCCACCGATGGAAGACATTTAATATATCAATGGAACACACTAAAGCTTTATAGCAATTAGTTTTACAATTACAATTATAGAATAATTATTATAAGATTATTATAGAATGAATATAGAATTAATATTTATAATAGAATGAAAGGTTTTAAAAGACAAATATTTGTTAATGTTTAATCTAACGAATAGCCCGTGATAAATTTCGTGACAAAAAAAAGAAGAAAATTGAAGACTGATTGATTTCCGGATTTTAGAAACACCTTCTAGTTTTAATATTCAATCAAATTGGTTTCGATGTCTTTCATCCCACATGTCTCACTAGTGATTCAGCATATTTTGATATCAATTTTGTTTCGTTCTTATTTAATATTAATTTGTTTGCGACAATTATTTTTTTACTACTTTTTTGCGTATTAATTGTTTTTTGAATTGACAATTTCAATCATCTTTTAGGTATTTAAAACTGCAGCATATCACATGAAAGTATTAAGTATATATATAATTTTTACAATAAAGTAAAATAAAAAAGAATTCTGATCCTTAGGAACAAATATTAAAAAGTCTCATGATCGAATGATGGAGCATAATTACCTTTTAAACAAATCAAAATTTTTTTTACCTTTTAAACTAAAAATTTGCTCATTTTTAAATAATTTATTAATACTCAAATTATCTAAAAGATGATATGACAACGAAGTTTTTTATTTTATTCAGTCATTTATTTATATTTTTTCCATTTTTTTATTTATTTTAATTTCATTAAATTAAATGCTCATCACGTTTAAAATAAAAACAAAGCTGTCAAAATTTCATATATAGTTTCGATTTATAATTTTAAGAAATTGTTTCGACTTTGATTAGGAAATTTAAAAGCCTTATTAATAAAAAAATTGAGAAGCCTTATTAACTTTAAACACATAATAACAACAAAAAGGAGTTAAAAATAGAAACAAATATGATCAATAAACAATAAAATCATAAGCTAACTAAATAAATTAATTTCGTGTACGAAATATATTACAAATAAAACATATTTCATATTTAGGGGAAACATGGAAAATTTGGTCATACACGAGTTTTAAACAATTTTTCTTCTCATGTTTAAACATTTTTTTAGCTGATGATCATTTGATTTCAATGCTCTATTAAACAAAATCATATGTTGTTTCTGTTTATTAGCAGTAAGTAAAATTAAAATAAAATTACATTTGTTGTATCAATTTTATCCAGAACAGACAAAATTAAGAGTTTTGGCAAACAGGCCAGTCAAAGAGGGAATTGAATAGTGGCCCGCCATTTAAATAAATAAACAAAAAAATCTCAATGTATATAGAAAAAACAGCGCAAACCTTTCACGTTTTCCCTAAAATCAAATTGATTTAACAGAAACATTTGCTTACCTCCAACGTGAAAGATTTATGTCTTCTTAATATCCTACGAAAATTTGATATAGAAATTCCTATTTCATTCTCTTACGATTGATTTAAAAAATAACAAAATTAAATCAACCACAATAACTAAATAAATTAAACAATTAGGCTAGTTGAAACATTTAGGATGATTAAAGGAAAAAAAAACTTTTATAATACTTTGTTGTTGTTGTTAATTTACGTCGCACTAGAGCTGCACAATGGGCTATTGGCGACGGTCTGGGAGACATCCCGGAGGATGATCCGAAGACATGCCATCACAATTTTGATCCTCTGCGGAGGGGATGGCACCCCCGCTTCGGTAGCCCGACTACCTGCGCGAGAAGTCGAGCACTTTACGGTAGCACAGTTTAACAAGGACCAATACCGCACACCCTCGGTCCCTACGCAGACTGATCCAACTGGTCACCCATCCGCACGCTGACCGTAGCCAGTGATGCTTGACTTTGGTTATCTGTTGAGAACCGTGTCTTAACGATCAGTCCACTGCGGGACTACAACAATAATAAAACATATTTCATATTTAAAAAAACATATTCCATCCGTTATGAAAGACAAATCTTCTAAAGCCAAAGAGGATCTCTTAGTTCTAAAAATGTCTGATTTTTGGCTGCAAGATAATTTTTTATTTCTCCAATTAAATGTAGAAATCTATCAAGTACTTTGCCTTTACTAAGCCAGCGTACTTCAGTATGTATTTGCATAGCATTTATTGGAAAACGGAAATACTTTATCCTTAGGCAAAAGTAGGGGGAGCACCTAGATCGATTGAGGGGAGCCATGGTGCCCGTGGACAAAGGGCTGGGGATCCCTGGATTAAATCTTTGACTAAATTTATTTTATTTTTCAGACTGGATTTTAGGTTTCAAATAAAATTGCATTTAACAGATGTTTTGAAGTTAGTCAAATTTAGATGTAATCATATTATGAGAGACCTTGAATTACACTGGTTATCATAAATTAAGGAAAATTCACAAAAATCGCGATAACTCAAGAAATTACACATGGAATTTTATGAAACTTACCCACAATATACAACACATAGTAAGGTATTAAACAACATAAAAAGAAATTATCAGACATTAATAGTAGTATAGAAATTAGCACATGTATAAAATAAACAAATTGGAAGTATCGGTTTGCAATAGAAAAAGTACCTTTAATATGGAATATGATTGCCTCTAGAAGCAATACAGCACAAACAGCGATGTGTGATGCTTTCAATTATGCGGTCTATCAGTTCAATAGGAAGTGAGAGCCATTGCTCTTGTAAAGCAGTTGCAAGCGTGGCAAGGGTCTGAGGGGGCGGATTGATGGCAGATACACGCCTCCCTAGAGCATCCCAAACGTGCTCGATAGGATTCAAGTCCGGGGATCGAGCTGGCCACTCCATGCGAGTAATTGTTTCCTGTTGAAGATAATCATCAACAATGCGAGCTCTGTGTGGTCTTGCATTATCGTCCTGTAACAGGAAGCAATCACCAATTGCCCCGGCATATGGGCGCACATAAGCATCAAGGATGTTGTCTCGATAAACCTGAGCATTCACGGTTCCCCTTGGAAAGACATGGAGGTATGTGCGCCCTCCTAAGGATATGCCTCCCCAAACACAGACACTGCCTCTTCCGTATGCATCTCTTTCACGGATGTTTGATGGATGATAACGGGTCCCAGGTTCTCTCCATATCAAATAACGTCTACTGTCACTTTCTAGACTAAACCTGGACTCATCCGTAAAGAGAACAGGCCTCCATTGATCTGACGTCCAGTGGACATGTTGTCGGGCCCACTGCAAACGGTCTCTCCTATGGCGTGATGTGAGCGGCACGCAAATGGCTGGTCGTCTCGCATACAGACCACCTTCGTGGAGCCTTCTGCGCACAGTTGACGTTGACACCAACCTTCCGGTGGCTGCAGCAAGAGAGGATCTAAGATGTGTCGGAGTAGCGGTTCTATTCCTGCGTGCACTTAATGTCAAATATCGGTCATCGGCACTGGTCGTAACAGTTGGCCGTCCTTGACTGAACCTCCTAGATGCCGAATCTGTGGTTTGAAATTGCCTCCAAAGTCTATGAACCACAGATGGACTCACATTTAGCCATCTGGCCACTTCTGATTGACTCTGCCCTGCCTCTAGTCTCCCGATGGCTCTCCATCGTAGTTCTTCAGGCAAATGATGCCTAGAGGTCATTATTACGAATTGGCTATCTCAGATTTTCAATGTCGCAATCACAGTAAAATTTGTGTGCTTTCTCTCAAACTTGGACTTTTATGCTCCAGGCAGATGACGTAAGCCGAGTGCAGCGCCACTAATTTGCATATTGCAATTTTACTCAGCTACTCTTAGTGGACAACATATGCAAATTTTGCACGGTTTGGCTTACTTTTGAAAGAGTTATCGCTATTTTTGTGATTTTTCCTTAATTTATGATAACCAGTGTAGTAGGTCAGTACTCAATAGATTTTAAAATTTGTTAAATATTATTGATCATTTTTGTGAGAAATATCTATCCCGGTAGCCTAAGTGTTACATACAAGTTATTTTATGTATCTAAACAAATTGAATTAAAAAATTTTTTTTTTTACCACTTGTCGTTTTTTAAAAGAAAAAGCATTTAGTAATAAAACTACAACAGCTACTTTTATTAAAGCAATTGTACAACATGTGTTAGAAAAGATTTATTAAATAAAAGATGCTACAAATAATTTTAATAAAAGTTGCAAGAAATCTTTTCTTTTCATTGAAAAAACATATTAACTTGAACTCAGGATTCAAATGATAAGAAAATAAATCACATTTTATATCTTAGTCAAACTTAACTGGTTGTAAATAAAGTAATATAATCCAGTAATCAAGGGGTAAATTGAAAACAATATGAACATGAATGCAAACATTTAGATCCTTGTTATTTAAAAAAAAAACTAATTTATTACAGACTTCAAAAATATGGTGTGTCAATAGAATAAACAATACTGTATTTAATCAGATGACATTTTTGAGAAAAACTCTTATTCATTATACTACAATAAAAAGGTTTCTCACCAGCAAAATCACCAAACAGTAAAGTTAGCTTGTGAAAAATTAAAAACTCTTTTTTTTTAAAACATATGAAAAAAATAAGATTTTTCACCAGTGTGAATAAAACAACAATAAATTAGATGGACCTTAAGTGAAAAAAAAAACTTTTAACAAGCATATGGTTTTTAAATAGCGTGAACACGACTGACTAGTTAGATAGTTCTTTCTTGAAAAAGCTTTATTACGTACATAACATGAGTGAAGTTTCTTACCACTAAGAAGAGGACTTTGTTCAGTTAAACTACCTCTTAATGAAAAACTCTTGTTACATACACTACAAGAATAAGGCTTCTTACCAGTATGAGCACCGCCTGTGAACTGTAAGATTACTTTTTGTGAGATACTCTTATAATATGTAATACATGAATAAGGTTTCTCACCAGTATGCACACAACAGTGTTTATTCAGAGTCACTCAATGTAAAAAACTCTTATTACATATACTACAAGAATAAGACTTTTCTTTAATATGAACACTACCGCATTTAGTGAGATGACTTTTTCCAGAAATTTAAGGATAAGGCTTCTCACCAATATGAACACGACTGTGTTCTGTCAGACTACCTTTTTGTGAAAAGCTCTCATCACATATACTACAAGAATAAGGCTTCTCACCAGTATGAACAAGACTGTGTTTATTCAGATTCCCTTTTTCTAAAAAACTCTTATTACATATATTACAAGAAAAAGGTTTCTCACCAGTATGAACAAAACAGTGTTTATTCAAAGTCCCTCTTTCCGAAAAACTCTTATTACATATACAACAAGAATAAGGTTTCTCACCAGTATGAACACGACTGTGTATTTTCACACTATTTTTTTGTGAAAAACTCTTATTACATATGCTACAAGAATAAGGCTTCTCACCAGTATGAACAAGACTGTGTATTTTCAGTCTATCTTTAAGTGAAAAACTTTTATTACATACACTACAAGAATAAGGTTTCTCCCCAGTATGAACACGACTGTGTATTTCTAAACTACCTTTTAATGAAAAACTTTTATTACATATGCCACAAGAATAAGGTTTCAACCCAGTATGAACATGAGAGTGTAAATTCAGATTCCCTTTCTCTGAAAAACTCTTGTTACATAAATTACAAGAATAAGGCTTCTCACCATGATGAAAACGACTGTGTTTTGTCAGATTACCGTTTTGAGAAAAACTCTTATTACATATACTACAAGAATAAGGCTTCTTACCAGTATGAACAAGACTGTGTTTATTCAGAGTCCCTCTTTCTGAGAAACTCTTATTACATATACTACAAGAATAAGGCTTCTCACCAGTATGGAAACGACTGTGTCTTGTCAGATTACCTTCTTGAGAAAACCTTTTATTACATATAGTACAAGAATAAGGCTTCGCACCAGTATGAATATGACCGTGTAGAGTGAGATTTCTTTTTCGTGAAAATTTTTTATTACATATAGTACAAGAATAAGGTTTCTCACCAGTATGAACACGACTGTGTTCTGTCAGACTACGTTTTTGTGAAAAACTCTTATTACATATATTACAAGAATAAGGCTTCACACCAGTATGAACAAGACTGTGTTTTTTAAGACTATCTTTATGTGAAAAATTTTTATTACATATACTACAAGAATAAGGTTCCTCCCCAGGTTGAACACGACAGTGTTGATTCAGAGTACCTTTCATTGAAAAACTCTTATTACATACACTACAAGAATAAGGTTTCTCCCCAGTATGAACACGGCAGTGTTGATTCAGAGTCCCTCTCCTTGAAAAACTCTTATTACATATATTACAAGAATAAGGCTTCTCACCATTATGAACACGACCATGTGTAGTGAGATGTTTTTTCTGTGAAATTTTTTTATCACATGTACTGCAAGAATAAGATTTCTTCCCAGTATGAACAAGACAGTGTTGTTTCAGAGTTATTCTCATCGAAAAACTCGTATTAGATATACTACAAGAATAAGGCTTCTCACCAGTATGAACACGACTGTGTATAGTGAGATTTCATTTTTGTGTGAAACTTTTTATTACATATAGTACAAGAATAAGGTTTCTCACCAGTACGAATATGAATGTGTTTGATCAGACTACTTTTTAGTGAAAAAATTTCATTACATGTACTACAAGAATAAGGCTTCTTACCAGTATGAACAGGATTGTGTCTAGTGAGATTAAATTTTTGCGAAAAACTCTTATTACATAAATTACAAGAATGAGGTTTCTCACCAGTATGAACATTTGTAAAAAACTCTTATTTTATATGCTACAGGAATAAGTTTTTTTACCAAAATGAATTTTAGTATTTACTCATACTTTTTCCTGAAAAACCATTTTCAGAATAAAAAGAATAAGGTTTACTTACAGGATGATACCTATTTTGAATTAAATTAGGCTTTTAATAACATATGATACAAAAAAGAGCATGCTGTATCAAGTCACTAACTTTGACCAAATTTTTACTTAAGTAACATATAATACTGTGGAAATATGATCACCTTACAGCAGGCACATGATTTATTAATAGACGCATTTGTGAATTTAAATTAAATTACCAAGATACTAAATTATTACTATATAGATACTAAATTATTAGCATGATATTATTAAACTAAATTATTTCACCTTGTTTTTTTATCACAGGAAACAGCAGAATAATGTACAATTTCATGTATTAGATTCAATTAACCAAAAACATAATCTTTAAAAAAAGAAAAAGATATATGCATGCACAATATGAATTTTAGTTACTGTCAGCAAGAAGATATTTTATCACTCATATCAATTTTTTTTCTGTATATAGAAGATAATATTTGAATTAGATCTGCATGGAAATAACCTTTGTTAAGCGCTCTCTATATTGCTTCCGTTACTATGCTGGTAATTCACTTCACATTTGTAAGATTATGGATATGCAGGCTAATAAATTTAATCCAAGTAGGGGCAAATCAAAAACAATATATGATTTTCTTTACACAAATAGGGTTTATTAAAGTCGTCTTCGGTATAAGTAAGAAAGTATGTTTTAATATAGTTTCTCAGCAAAGATTTTTTCAACAATTAAGCACAGATTTGAGCGTTGGTTACGTTATCGGTTGCCTACTTCAACACACCTGATGTCCAGAATCTTAGGACAGTTTATAGAAAGTAGAGTAAGCTATTATAGAATATCAACCTCTCATTTTCTTAAGAGAGCATTCATACTGCATTGTAGAAAACCGCATATGCAATTCTAAAGATGCTATTGAGAATATGATTGGGAAATCTTTTGCGAGTATAGTATTTCACTAACGAAGTCGCGTTTCCATCTCACAATTCACACACATGAGTTTTAAGCACGCACTATTTTTGTGTCGTTCAGGAACATTATCACAGTTCACATTTAACACACCCCTGATTGCGATCGAGGAAGAATGAGAGCCTAAATTGATGATCCTTTTCTCTCGACGATGATTGAAAGTGCATTGATCACATTCTGAGTCAACACTCCGTAAATTAGAACATATTTTTAAACAAAATAGAATTTTCTATATATTTATAGGTAATATAGAATATTTTAAGATATCCATCTTCCATATAAAGAGCCTTAAAATCGTTACGCTTTTCTTGATGATGATTACTGACGGGCATTTTTGGAGCTCAGTCTTGGTTGCGCTTACAGCTCGCTGATTGTATAAAAGGAGATGGTTTTCTTGATTGGTTGTGAATTTACGTCGCAGTAGAGCTGCACAATAGGCTATTGGCGACGGTCTGGGAAACATCCCGGAGGATGATCCGAAGACATGCCATCACAATTTTGATCCTCTCTGGAGGGGATGGCACCCCCGCTTCGGGAAACCGACGACCTGCGCGAGAGGTCGAGCACTTTACGGTAGCTCAGTTTAACGAGGACTATTACCGCACACCCTCGGTCCCTACGCAGGCTGATCAAAGTGGTCACCCACCCACACACTGACCGCAGCCGGAGATGCTTGACTTCGGTGATCTGCTGGGAACCGTGTCTTAACGATCAGTCCACTGCGGGACGACGGTTTTCTTGAAGCAGTAGAGTTAACTTGCGCACTGTCCTGAATGCCAGCCGTTTTATAGCCCTAAACTTTGGCAATCAGCCGAAATGGGTGATTGCCAAACGAAATCTATCGCCAAGAGCTTGGATGCCAGATTTTTTTTGAGCGTGGTGAAAATGGCGAATACGTTATATAGCTCCAATAATGTACACAATCTTTTTATGAACTAATAAGTAAATTCCTATCGTTTAAAATCTAGTTCACCAGCCCCAGTGTGACTTTATGTCTAACGTGGAAGCGATGAAATTGCACGTTATGACCATAATTTGTAGGAAAAGAAATCGCACTGTCTTGAATGCCAGCCGTTTTATAAACCTAAACTTTGGCGATCAGCTGAAATGGGTGATCATGCAATTTAACTTCATCGACGGAAATATTTTATGGTTGGGCACACCTAGATCGATCGAGGGGGGTCATGGTGCCCACGGGTATAGGGTTGGGGACCCCAGAATTAAATCTTTGACTAAATTTATTTCATTTTTGAGACTGGATTTTAGGTTTCAAATAAAATTGCATTTAACAGATATTTTGAAGTTAGTCAAATTTAGATGTAATCATATTATGAGAGACTTTGAATCAGTAAGTCAGTACTCAATAGATTTTAAAATTGGTTAAATATTATTGATCATTTCTGTGAGAAATATGTATCCCGGTAGCCTAAGTGCTACATACAAGTTATTTTATGTATCTAAACAAATTGACTTAAAAATGGTTTTTTTTTACCACTTGTCGTTTTTTTAAAAGAAAAAAAAACATTTAGTAATAAAATTACAACAGCTACTTTTATAAAAGCAATTGTACAACGTGTGTTAGAAAAGATTTATTAAATAAAAGATGTTACAAATGATTTTAATAAATTGCTAGAAGTCTTTTTTTTTTCATTGAAAAAAACATATTAACTTGAACTCAGGATTCTAATGATAAGAAAATAAATCACAATTTATAACTTAATCAAACATAACTGGTTGTAAATAAAGTAATATAATCCAGTAATCAAGGGGTAAATTGAAAACAATATGAACATGAATGCAAACATTTAGATCCTTGTTATTTAAAAAAAAAACTAATTTATTACAGACTTCAAAAATATGGTGTGTCAATAGAATAAACAATACTGTATTTAATCAGATGACATTTTTGAGAAAAACTCTTATTCATTATACTACAATAAAAAGGTTTCTCACCAGTAAAGTTAGCTTTAGAAAAATTAAAAATTCTTTTTTTTTTATAAACATATTAAATAAATAAGATTTTTCACCAGTATGAATAAAACAACAATAAATTCGATGGACCTTAAGTGAAAAAAAAGAAAACTTTTAACAAGCATACGGCTGTTAAATAGCGTGAACATGACTGTGACTAGTTAGATAGTTCTTTCTTGAAAAAGCCTTATTACATATACTACATGAATAAAGTTTCTTACCACTATGAAGACGACATTGTTCAGTCAAACTACCTCTTAATGAAAAACTTTTATTACATACACTACAAGAATAAGGCTTCTCACCAGTATGAGCACCGCCTGTGATCTGTAACATTACTTTTTGTGAGAAACTCTTATAATATGTAATACATGAATAAGGTTTCTCACCAGTATGCACACAACAGTGTTTATTCAAAGTCAATCAATGTAAAACACTCTTACTACATATACTACAAGAATAAGACTTCTCTTTAGTAAGAACACTACTGCGTGTAGTTTTAGTAAATTTTTATAATAACATAAACTTTAGTAAAATAAATGTAGTAAATTTTTTATTACACAAACTTTAAGGATATGGCTTCTCATCAGTATGAACAAAACTGTGTTTTGTCAAACTACATTTTAGTAAAAAATTTTCATTACATACACTACAAGAATAAGGCTTCTCACCAGTATGAACAAGACTGTGTTTATTCAGATTCCCTCTTTCTGAAAAACTCTTATTACATATACTACAAGAATAAGGCTTGTCACCAGTATGAACAAGACTGTGTTTATTCAGAGTTCCTCTTTCTGAAAATCTCTTATTACATATACTACAAGAATAAGGTTTCTCACCAGTATGAACACGACTGTGCTTATTCAGAGTCGATCTTTCTGAAAAACTCTTATTACATATACTACAAGAATAAGGCTTCTCACCAGTATGAATAAGACTGTGTTTATTCAAAGTCCCTCTTTCCGAAAAACTTTTATTACATATACTACAAGAATAAGGTTTCTCCCCAGTATGAACACGACTGTGTATTCTCAGACCACCTTTTTGTGAAAAACTCTTATTACATATGCTACAAGAATAAGGCTTCTTACCAGTATGAACAAGACTGTGTTTATTCAGACTCCCTCTTTCTGAAAAACTCTTATTACATATACTACAAGAATAAGGCTTCTCACCAGTATGAACACGGGAGTGCTGACTCAGATTACTTCCTTGAGAAAAACTTTTATTACATATAGCACAAGAATAAGGCTTCGCACCAGTATGAACACGACAGTGTATAGTGAAATTTCTTTTTCGCGAAAATGTTTTATTACATATAGTACAAGAATAAGGTTTCTCACCAGTATGAACAAGACTGTGTTTCGTCAGACTACATTTTAGGGAAAATTTTTTAATACATATACTACAAGAATAAGGTTTCTCACCCGTATGAACACGACTGTGTTCTGTCAGCCTATGTTTTTGTGAAAAACTTTTATTACATATATTACAAGAATAAGGCTTCTCACCAGTATGAACAAAACTGTGTATTTTCAGTTTATCTTGATGTGAAAAACTTTTATTACATATACTACAAGAATAAGGTTTCTCCCCAGTATGAACACGGCAGTGTTGATTCAGATTACTTTCTTGAGAAAAACTTTTATTACATATAGTACAAGAATAAGGCTTCGCACCAGAATGAACACGACCGTGTATAGTGAGATTTCTTTTTCGTGAAAATGTTTTATTACATATAGTACAAGAATAAGGTTTCTCACCAGTATGAACAAGGCTGTGTTTCATCAGTCTACAATTTAGTGAAAATTTTTTATTACATATACTACAAGAATAAGGTTTCTCACCAGTATGACCACGACTGTGTTCAGTCAGACTACGTTTTTGTGAAAAACTCTTATTACATATATTACAAGAATAAGGCTTCTCGCCAGTATGAACAAGACTGTGTATTTTCAGTCTATCTTTATATGAAAAACTTTTATTACATATACTACAAGAATAAGGTTTCTCCCCAGTATGAACACGATAGTGTTGATTCAGAGTACCTTTCATTGAAAAACTCTTATTACATATAGTACAAGAATAAGGTTTCTCCCCAGTATGAACAAGGCTGTGTTTCATCAGTCTACAATTTAGTGAAAATTTTTTATTACATATACTACAAGAATAAGGTTTCTCACTAGTATGACCACGACTGTGTTCTGTCAGACCACGTTTGTGTGAAGAACTCTTATTACATACACTACAAGAATAAGGTTTCTCCCCAGTATGAACACGACAGTGATGTTTCAGAGTCTTCCTCGTTGAAAAACTCTTAGTAGATTTACTACAAGAATTAGGCTTCTCACCAGTATGAACACGATTGTGTATAGTGAGATTTCTTTTTCTTGAAAACTTTTTATTACATATAGTACAAGAATAAGGTTTCTCACCAGTATGAACATGAATGTGTTTGATCAGACTACTTTTTAGTGAAAAAATTTCGTTACATATACTACAAGAAGAAGGCTTCTCACCAGTATGAACACTTGCGAAAAACCCTTATTTTATTTACTACAAGAATAAGATTTTTCACCAGTATGAATTTTAGTATTTGCTCAGACTTTTTCCTGAAAAACTCTTGTTAGAATAAAGTTGACTTACAGGATGACACCTATTCTGATTTAAATTATGGCTTTAATAACAAATGATACAAAAAAGAACATGCTGTATCAAGTCACTTACTTTGACTAAATTTTTACTTAAGTAAAATAGAATATTTTGGAAATATGATCACCTTACAGCAGGCACATGATTTATTAATAGACGCATATGAGAATTTAAATTATATTGCCAAGATACTAAATTATTACTATACTTAATTATTACTATATAGATACTAAATTATTACTATGATACTATTAAACTAATTTATCTCACTTTTTTGTTTTTTTTTTATCACAAAAAAAAGCAGATAATGCACAATTTCATGTATTCGATTCAATTAACCAAAAATACATAATCTTTATAAAAAGAAAAAGATATATGCACGCACAATATGAATTTTATTTTCTGTCAGCAAGAAAATATTTTATCACTCATATCGATTTTTTTACCGTATGTAGAAGATAATATTTGAATTAGATCTGCATGGAAATAAACTTTATAAAGCGCTTTCTATGTTGTTTCTGTTACTATGATGGTAATTCACTTCACATTCGTAAGATTATGGATATGCAGGCATATAAATTTAATCCAAGTAGGGGCAAATCAAAAACAATTTTTTTATGCTTTTTCTTTACACAAATAGGGTTTATTAAAGTCGTCTTCGGTATAAGTAAGAAAGTATGTTTTAATATAGTTTCTCAGCAAAGAATTTTTTAACAATTAAGTACAGATTTGAGCGTTGGTTACCTACTTCAACACACCTGATGTCCAGAATCTAGGGACAGTTTTTGAAAAGTAGAGTAAGTTACTACAGAATATCAACTTCTCCTTTTCTTAAGAGAGCATTCATACTGCATTTTAGAAAACCGCAATTCTGAAGATGCCATTGAGAAAATGATTGGGAAATTCTTTTGAAGTATAGTATTTCACTAACGAAGTCACGTTTGCATCTCAGAATTCACACACATGAGTTTTAAGCCAGCACTATTTTTGTGTCGTTCAGAAACATTATCACAGTTCACATTTAACACACCCCTGATTGCTTATTGAGGAAGCATGAGAGCTTAAATTGATGATCCTCTTCTCTCGTCGATGATTGAAAGTCCGTTGATCACATTCTGTGTCAACACTCCGTAAATTGGAATGCATTTGTAAACAAAATAGAATTTTCTAAATACTTATAGGTAATATAGAATATTTGAAGAAATCTATCTTCCATTTGAAGAGCCTTATTGATGATGAAGACTGACGGGCATTTTTGAAGCTCTGTCTTGGTTGCGCTTATAGCTCGCTACTTGTATAAAAGGAGACGCTTGGCTGACCGACTTTGTAATAAATAGAGGCATTTGATTGGTCAATTATACCATCGTTTTCATCTTTATTGGTTAATTGTCATGTTGTATTTACTGAAGCAGTGTGTAAACTGAGTTCAGCGAGAATGGCTTTTTAAATGTGCATTCCTTTAGATCCGTTTGTAACTGTAACACTAATAACTTTGGTTTGCAGGCGTAAATCAATCTTAAGAAGAGCAAAATCAGCAGCCAAAAGCGTTCTAAGTCAACTTCCTTTGCCTGGATTGATGGTTAATCAATGATCTTTTTAATCATGTTTTGATGACCAATGCTGGTTTCTTATCTCTGAATCTGTATTTGTGCCACAGTTCAAATATTTAGAAAAAATTTTGATGTACTTGTAATTTCTTCTTATTTTATGCTTATATTATCACATTCTTCCGCTCTTTTTTATTATTAATTTCTCTTCGAAAATTTCAGAGAATATACTTAAAAAATGAGTGAGCGACCAGTCGATTCGGAAGCAACTAATGTGTTCCAAGTAAATGCATATCCAACTATATTTTTTAGTTATGTATAAAAATATTTGTTCCTAATGTTATTTTCATTAAAAATATAGTTATTTAGAATATAAATTATCTATTTAAATTATATTAGAATAAAATTTGTCAATGTTCTTATTTGTTTGTACAGGGAAACCTGTCTGAGTGAAACCTAGCGATGCAATTAGACAGGTGGTGAAATTGTTAAGGGTGAAAAGTCATTGTCTTTTTGCTCATTTCTTAGAATCACGTTATTCTTAGTGTTATAAAATATTAATATACTATTCATAAAAACTCAACCTCTGAACTTAAGGAAATATTTGGCTCTCATATAGACAGCATTAATTAATATACTTTTTAAGCAAGAATATAAATAATTCTTTTTAACAGGACTTGTAAATTTTAGTTAGCAAGGAACTTCTTATATCTTGAAAAAATTATGGTATACAAAAGTGGGTATAGAGTGTTTTCATCTTGGAAAAAAAATTGGTGAGAATTTCTCACCCTTTCTCAAAAACATGGTAAGATTTCAAAAAGTTAAGTGAGATTTCTAAAAATTAAAAAAAAAAAAGGCACAATATGTCTTGAAAAAAAAGTCGCTTCTTTAATCATAATAAATTTTTAAGATCTTCTAATTTTTAAAGCATTGAATATTTTTCCTGCATCATCATATGGAAAATGTTCTACATCTACTTTTTCATCAGCTATTCTCATTTGGTTGCTCAGATGCATATTTGTTTCGTTTTGATCGTTTCTACCCATAGGGTGACGCGGGGTAATTCACGATCACTCTGTTTCTGGGGTAAATAATGATCACCTAAGTTTTATTTTAAAAAAAATGTTTTTTTTTTTTAAATTTAGGACATGGACAAGAATGCTTGTACACTTTACTAAAGTATAACTACATTTACTTAAGAATAATTTTTTGTTTAATCTTACAAAATAAATATCTTTTAAACTGCTTTCTGTATTTTCCATTTCAAAGATGGGTTTCAAAATGTGCGCATTTCTACAAAGATCTCCCTCCTTCTCTTAATAATAAATATTTTGAGTCACTTTCTTTTTCTTTGATATAAAAGTAGTGTAAGCTTTTGTTTAATTGTTTCACATCTACTGCAAACATTATAATTGATTGTAGGAAACTATATCAAATGTTGCTCCCTACAGATGGGGTAATTATTGATCACTGGGGTAATTCCTGATCATTGTCATTTCTTCTTATAAATAGTATATAAAATAGCTTATAAATACCTAATTGTCTTTTCTTAAATAACAGTTCATATTTATTAAGTGGAACAACTATAAAATATATTTTAACTGTCATCACAAAATTTGTTTTTAACTGTATACAAGACTGTATTCTGATTTGCACCATTTCTGGTTTATCTTACTTTGCTTCTATCTTAATTTTATGTGTGTACATCGTTAGAATAATTTTTAAGTTTATAAATTAGCCTAGTATAAATATGGTGAGAAATTAAAAGCCTAAAAAGGATACTAAGTTTCTAGAAAACAAAATTAATGAATTTCTTTTAATGATTGAAAATGAAAATTTCAGTGTGAGAGCTGCTGCCAGAGCTGTTGACATTCCTTACTTAACTTTACACTTTCCTTTAATGAAGTTAAAAAATCCAGCAAAAGTAACCCATGTGAAAACTCTCTTATATTTCAGAAGAACATGAGAATGAGTTGGCTGATTGCCTAAAATGTATGGCACGATGCAAACATTTTTGAAAATTTAAAATGTTAATCGTTCTTCTTGCTTTTAAATAAATCATTTTATTAGCTGCTTAAACATAGCTTTTTGGTTTATTTGTTTGATCTTGATGTCTTATTTGTTAATTACCATTATATAATTATTTTTAAACAGCCCCTTTACAATAAAAACTGGTGATCAGTAATTACCCCAGAAGTGATCAGGAATTACCCCAGAAATGATCAAGACCAGGGGTAATTCCTGATCACTGAAAATTTAAAATCTTTTAAATTCTAATTAGATTTTCAAACAAAAGAAGGTGGCATTGGACTCATCTCATATAGCCTCAAACTTCCAGTAAATATTAAAATTCTATTTTGAATAGTTTTTTCACAAAATAGATGTTTGCGTTTTTTGATCAGGAATTACCCCAGGTCACCCTATTTGTTTCATTTTCATTTGTCTAATTCGGAGTAGAAGATATTGCCTTTACATGGTATTTGTCCATCTTACATTAATGTGCAAAAAATTTGAACGTCTTGCATGAAGAAACCTTACCTACGGTAAACACGTGGTTGCAGAGAAATGCTTTTTGAAAGAGGTTCTGTGGTTTCCAGGGATGGTGTTCTGTTGTTCTTAAAGGTTCTGAACAATACTGGTAAATAAGGAAGCTAGATAATGGGGGAGATGTTGAAAATAATGAAAGATACAGGAAGAAAAGTGAAACGGATTTTATTCTGAATGAGAAATTTTTTTTCAAAATGTGAGAAATTCGCAAATTTTGAAATTGGTTTATAGAATGCGCAAATTTCTAATGGTAATCATTTTTTAATGTGAGAAAAGATAAAAATATGCGAAATTCTCGCATTCTCGCGCTGTAGTGAAAACACTGGTATAAAATCAAGCTTTGTATAAAGAAGGCTCTAAAACCATTAAATTTATTTTACTGACAATTTTGATGCATTTTATATACATTGGATTCATATAGATTAAATATGAGGCATAACTTATTTATATTGTTTGATTTTTTGTTTTCATCAATGCATTTTGTATACATTGAATCCATATAGATTAAATATGAGGCATAACTTATTTATTTTGTTTGACTGTTTTCGTGGAGTAATGCATTCAAAACAACATGTTTAGATATATCCAGTATACCCCTGTCATAACATGGGTATTTTCCAAAATTAGTAGGTAGATATTACACTTTAAAGAACATTTGAAACTATTTTTTTATAATTAAAAATGCTCTTTAAATGTATAATGATTATATTTAAAAAGTAAAACAAATGTTATAAGATAATTTTTTTTGTTTATATTAATTAGTTAAAGAGTTAATGTTCATGGTAATCAAAATAAGGTCTCACTTTGGATGCTGTATATTTTTCTGAATTCTACAATGAATGCTCATTTATATTTTCAAATATGCCCACTAGGTTGTAGCACCGTGTTATTTACGTAATTTTTTTAATTGTATAATATGTCTCTTATATTGTTATTTCTCTCCTATCATTCTTCTCTTTTAAAAATGAAATTTAAAAGAAACTCTCTTTTAAGTGTTAAAATTATTATGTAGCACAATAATCAAACAAGTAAATTATTTTTTAGTTATTTCATTATAAAATACAGAACATTAGATAATTACTAATGGAGAAGTAGAAAAAAAAATATCCGTATCATACAACATTTAGCTAACCCTTTTTACCCCATCTCAGAAAGCAACTCATAATAAATAGAATTTTGAAATTATTCTTAAATTTCTATGTTGATCTGTTCTTTAGATGCCCTTTTACCAGTTTAAACTAAAATTAATAGTTTTTGCCATTTTTTAATGATATTAGAACAAAGTTCATCAAGAGCTTACTGTGCGATCATAAACATATAGTTAGTAAACATTAAATTTTTTATTAGTTTCTAAAACTGAAATTAAAATGCTTGCTGCAATCTCAGTAAATGTCTCTAAAAATATTAAACAAATTTTCTGAATTTAAAAGGAAAAAATTGATTATTTTTTCTTAACATATTCCCACTTTATCCCACCCGACCCTATAAGAAATTACAAAGTTTCTTATAAATTTAATATTAAGTTGATAAGTTAGTGAAAATACATTTGTATTCTTTTGTTAGTGATGCATGCCAGTTATTTTTAAAAATATATATATTTTTTAAAAATAATTAATTTTTTTAAATAACTAATTTTTTATATATATTAATTAGCCAGAATATAGATGTTATTAAAAGACTTGCTTTGTGTTTTTGTGATTTGTTTAACCATCTGAGCATCAGTCCTACCTTCAGAACTTTCAAATGCAGGCATTTCTGGATCTAAAAACCGTTTCCCCATCTTATTGAATGGGAAAATAGTGAGCAGCAGGATAATACTGCTCAATTTTATCCAGGGACTCAATGCTTGGAGGTTTAAGGACTTTTTTTCCATTCAGAAGGTATATTAATGTTTTTAAATATTCATTATAGGTTATGTCATCAAGTTTATTACATTGGACCCGGTTAATAATAGGAGGCTTGTCTATTCCCTTGGTTTTTCCTTTGCTAGTTTACAATTTATATCGTTATCATTTTAAGAATAAAATATTCAGAGATCGATCCCTTGAAGATAAAGTTGTTTTAATCACAGGAGCTAGTTCAGGACTTGGTGAAGGTATGTACTCTATATTAAAATACTTTCAAACTAATTTAGATGTGTTCTACAATGTTATTTAGTGAAATTTTATTATTTCTTAATGAAGATGAAAACTAAAAATTGTTTGCATTTCTTATGAATTTTGAAGTTGCCTTGTAATATTTATTTATAGAATTATATGTGTGTTTTATGTATGCCATGATTACCAAAGTATTTTGCCATGTAAATGTGTTTTGTAGTAACTGCATTTTTAAACACTTAAAATCTAAATTTTTTTTTAAGTGATTAACATTATAAGGCTACAAAAGGTTGATATGATGCTTTTTAATTGTTTTTGGCTTTTAATTTTTTGTTTTAAACTGTATTTTACTTCCTGAGCCTCATTCTTAGCTTTTTCCCAACTTTTAGTAATAGGGTTTACTATATCAAGAAGCAGTTTTCTCTATGTTTTTCAATAGGAAAATGAAAGTAATATCAGTAAGAATTTGCTCAAGATCTCAGCTCTTGGAGGGTTAACCCATAAATATTATTAATATGATATGCAATATTTAACCAGCTCTCTAATTTTTTCTCTATTTTACTCTATTATTTTTATTTCACGCAAGTATTTAGAGTGTCCAAAAAACAATGAAAAATTAACAAACAGATGATGCATGTAGTTGCTATATTAATACAGGGTTGCTACTCCACAGGGAGAACAGGGAAAACCTGGAAAATACAGGGAATTTAAAAATCACCTAAAATAACAGGGAAAATACAGGCAATTTTGATTTTTTCTTTACAAACTGGGAAAATACAGAGAATTTTGTTTTTTTATTTTGGTCTTTTAAAAAATGGTGACCACTCAAAGCGTAATCTATGGGATATTTAACCATGATATTTCAGTAATACAAAACTATTTCATTACCATCTTCTTGCTTGAGCTTGTCAGATATGTGGCACCTCTGCATGTGTTGCATTTTGTACCATGCTCCAAGCCCAATTTTTGTCTTCGGTCGCCTACTTCGTTTATATAGTCTGACAGTCCCTTAATGGAGTTAAGGTGAAGCTCTTTAGGATATGGATTGCCTAAGATAGTGAGGCACGTAAGGGCGAGGGCATCACACTCGTATAGGATGTGATGTGCTGATTCTACCGCTTCACGGCATTTCCGACATATTGGTTCTTGTTCGAAAAGTCCCATTCTATGTAGATGTTTCCTGAAATGATAGTGCCCAGTGATGATGCCTACAATTGTTTGAATCTTCAATCTTGGGAGCCTAAGAATTTCAGAGGCAATTCATTTACCATAGCATTATTTAAGTATGTTCAGCTGTTTTTCCAGCAGTTGAAACTAATAAATATAGTTAGCCCAATATAGCTCACACAAGAGCACAGTAATTGTTGTTTCCTCTTAATATATTGCGTATCACATGTACAGGGAAAACACTGATAATTTTTTTTCCAGATTTGAGTGGCAACCCTGTAAATATCATTCCATGAAGTAAGCTTATTTGTGAATGGAATTATCAAATCATAGTTAAATTCACTAAATTCATGCTAATGAATTGTTTGTTCTTTGTATTGGTCTTTATCAATTATTTTATTGATTTTGAATTTTTTATCATAACTGCCTAAAATTGTAAAGCTTGTTCTTCTTTTTTAGCATAAGAAAATCTCAAATGAATTGGCATATTTTTGGTAAATGCCTTTTCATTTAATAATTTCAATTTCTGAAAGAAATATATCCTTTTTCCTTCAAAATAGTGTTGGTTAGCTGAAAAAAAAATGGAAGGTCTGTCCCCTCATATTATTTATGCATATGCATCAGGTGTCTGTCTAGGTTTTTCTAATAGGTACCTATTTTGTGAAAATTTAAACATAATTTGTGACAAAATAAAAATTACATTAAAAAAACTCAGCACAAAAATATGTATTTGTCGTTTCTTAAGGGATACAAAAATAAAATTTTAAGAAAAAGTATTTTGTGAAACAACCGTTTTTCCTAAAGTTGAATTTGTGAAACTACCGTTTTTCCTAAAGTTGAATTTGTGAAGGTACGGTTAAACGGTAGTAAATTCGGACTGAACAGACCCCTGTACATGCATATAAATCATTGAATTAGAATTTTTTAAATATTCTATTCCATACTTTTCTATTCTTTCTGATTTTATTATTTTCTGATTTTATTATTAAAATCAAAAACTTTGAATTTTGTTATCAATTCTGTTGACCTCCTCCTGCTGTTAACAGTTGAGTTAAGTTAACAGTTGAGTTAAAAAGGTAAAAATTAAGATCAAAATCATTTTTTTTAGGAAATTGTAATTACGAAAATTGTAATTAAAAGTATTACCATGAAGTATTAATTATTTTAATGTGGCATATTTGAATTATGTAATTTTTATGTTTATACTTAGAAACTGGTTACTAAAAAAATATAAACAATAAATGAAAACATAAATGCACTACTAGCCTTTTATTATACTATTATTGCAATGAAGTAAACTTTTATTTCTTGCAGTCTTATAGTATAATTAATTTTATTTATGCTAAAAATGTTTCCTTTTGAATTAATTTTTGCATTTAATGATGTTATTTAAGTATTTCAGTTTCAAAAAATTTTAATGTTTTTTTTAAAATTTGTAATCTAGCTTTGTCACATGCTTTCCACAAAGCTGGTTGTAGAGTCATTTTGGCGGCTAGGCGTAGAGATGCCTTGGAAAAAGTTAAAGAGGATTTGATGACGAATGTAAGATAAAATGAAAAGTTTCATTTTAAATACTTAGTTGTGTAGCATAGCTAACTAAACACATGATTTTCACTCACTATGTAATGACAAATTGTATCTATCTTAAATAATATCTAACACTGAAGTGCCACTGAATTACTCTCATTGTACTATAAAATGTTAAAGGTGACCAAATTTTCCTACTCTCCACACTTTCCCCTACACCATGTTCTTGGTTTCAATAAATCTTGCTCTTTTCTGTTGACAGTATGCTTCAATCAGAAGTATATACTTAGTTGGACAAAAATCAAGATTTGTTGAAACCATGGATACAGAGAAGGGGAGAGTGGGTAACCTTGAGATGCCAAATCTATTTACAATGAATATAGGAAATGGTGCAGTGCTGCACAAACTATGGAAATTTTATTGTGCTGTAATTTATGTACACACTAGGACTTTGATGTAACTGCATATATAGTTAGCATTATAATTCTTGTTATATAAATTAGTCGTTTAAATTACCATTGTAGGTAAAACTTCTAATTTAGACGCCTTTAGTAGCTGACAAACAATAAGTGCTTGATGCATGGTCTATTTCAATTTTCAAAAGTATCAGAGATTAAGAATTTTAAGCTTCATCTGTTTTAAGAGTGTGCCAAAAATGTGTGGCTGGTGGTGAAAAAAAGACTAGTGACTAGGCGAACTGCTATGAATAATTAGCTTATAAAGAGATTGATTTAAAACAGCTCAAGTGTATTGTATGTAGCTACCAAAGTTAAATATTATCCTAAATAACCATTCACTGATTAGCAACAATCACAGTAATTACTAAGTAGTTACCACAGCACTCTCAGTAGTGCATAAGTAAGATGCTGCATTTCTAAATTTTTCAAGGATTTCAGTATATATATATATATATATATATATACACACACACACACACACACTTGCTCTCTTCTGGATAAATTGCGAGTTTGAAATGTGACACTTTTTGAGCTTGATGGGGCACTTCACACATATTTCTTATTGACATAAACTCAAGGTTGCTGTTTTTTGACTTTTGTCACTTTCTTGTCAGGGTGCAATATATACACATAAAATAAGATCTTGCCTTAGTTTAAATATAGAAAATTTTTTAATGTATTTTTAATTATTTAAATAATGCTAATGTATTCATAATTTGTTATTTGCAAACCTTGACAAGGTAATATATTTTTCTGTATATAAGTCAACTTTTTGAACATCTAAATTGTAATAATATTTAGAAGGTCGTCTTTTACACGATTAACACATACCAACTCAAAATTATTTTTGTTTTAAAATCGGAGGCTGAGCAGAAAAAAACTAACTTAATCTATAAGCTATGCAAAAAGAAGAAAAGTAATATACTATTATTCAATCATGATAGCTATTCAGTTTATTTCTTCAAATAGATTCTAAACACATAATTTATGTAATTAATTTAATTTTTTTTGCATGCTCTTGTTTAACTTTAACTGCTGAAAGTATGTGCAACTCCATAATTCAATGATTTGTTTTTCTTTCAGTATCAGTCAAAACATATTCCTGCCGTTGTTACATTAGATCTACATGACTTGAAAACAATCTCAGAGAGAGCTCAGGGTACTATAAATATCTATGGACATATTGACATTTTGGTGAACAATGGTGGGATTAGTTATCGGGGAGAGGTATCTGATACCAGTTTGGAAGTGGATTTAAGAGTGATGGTGACTAATTATTTTGGACCAGTAGCTCTCACTAAAGGTTATTTCAATTATTACATTATGTTTTTTTTAACCCCTTAACTGCCGCGGGCGTATATATACGTCTCGGCCAGACGGTACGTTAACCAGACGTGCCAACCCTCCGGCTTTTGGCCGGAGACTCCGGGTTTTTGCAAGTTATTTCCTCCTCCGGGATTTTCTCGAAAATCTCCGGTTTTATCACGCTGAACGAAATTTTCTTCCATATCCGTCTCAATTGCGTCACCACTCTGGCCACGCCCAGCTCTGACGCAATTCAGAGCTGGGCGTGGCCTGAGTGGTGACGTTCATCGGCCAATCAAGAGCGCTATTTCACCTTTCCTTTCTGCGTCTGCTATTAGTAGAATAAGTGCTGAGTCAGGCTGCTCTTTGTGAAAACTGCTTTGCGATTGGCTGCTTTTGGAAGCAAGAGAGTTCGCTGTATACACTGAGAAATTATTTTCGGATCTCTTTCGTTGTACTGTGAAGTGAAGAGAAGTCAATATCAGCAACTTGGAATCGGAGTTTGTTTTTATGCACGAGCGTTGATTTTTATGACTTCTTAAGTCAGTTTTCTGCGTGGATATATATTATGGCGGCGAAAAAAGTTAATAAGAAGTATTTAACTTCTTTTAACCAATCTTATTCGGAAGAATTTCCAGGAATCATTCCTTCTAAAAAAGGATCAAATTATGCCTTCTGCACGTTTTGTTCAGTGGATTTTTCAATAATGCATAAAGGCAAAGGTGACATATCCGCTCATGTTTCGAGACAGAAACATGTCGATAATCAGAGGATACGCACAGAGAATAAAAAAATTGATTTTTCTGTGAAAAAAAATGATAATTCTGCAATCCGCGCTGAGGCGCTCTTCACATCATTTATTGTGGAACATAATATTCCCATCAATGTTGCCGACCATGTTGGTCCCCTAATGCGGAATATGTTCCCAGACAGCAAGATTGCCAAGGAGTATAGCTGTGCGAGAACAAAAACAACAGCGATTGTTGGAGAAATGGCAAGATCCAACAAATTGGAAATTACTAATCTGCTAAAAAGCAACGTGTTTTCCATTTCTACTGATGGAAGCAACAAGGGTGACAGCAAATTGTTTCCAATTGTTGCTACTTTCTATGATGAGAAGAAAACACTGATTGACTCATGTTTGATATCTGTGCCTGCTTTGGAGGGAGATGCCACTGGTGTAAATATATCTAAACTCATTTTAGATACTTTGACTTCTAATGAAATACCTTTAGCAAATTGCTTAGCTTTAGGTGTGGATAATGCTCCTGTGATGACAGGGAAAAAAAATGGAGTGGCAGGAATGCTTACTAAAGACATTCCAGACTTATTTGTGCAAGGATGCTTATGCCATCTTTTAAATTTGGCAGCTGAAAAAGGGGCAAAGTGCTTGCCAATAAATATCGAAGAATATATTGTGGATATATTTTTTTATTTGGAAAAAAGTGTTAAGCGCAAGGAGCGTCTTAAGAAATTCCAAGAATTACATAGTACGGAGGTACGTAAAATATTGAAACATGTAGGTACTCGATGGTTATCTGTTGGACGTTGTCTGTCCAGAGTTTTACAGCAATGGGAGCCGCTAACTTCTTTTTTTAAAGAAGAAGTGAAGAGCACTCCAAGTGTTGCCCTTCCCAATTATGTCATTCCAAAGAAGAAGAGTAACCTCTCTCACAATGAAGCAAGAAAGATAATAAAAAAAAGAGAAGATGACAACGTTATGCCTCCTCCATCAAAAAAACCAAAGGTAGAGGACTTTTCAGCAAAGAATGAAATTCTTTCCAGAGAAGAAAGAATCTTCATGTTTTTGTCTTCAGACCTAAATAAAGCCTTTGTACACTTCTTGCTATTTATAGTTCCTCTATTTGAAAACCTAAATTTGCAATTGCAGAGTAACATTCCCAAAATTCATGTCATGGGGCAGTTAATGAATAACCTTTTCAAGGATATTTTATCTAAATTTATGCTACCCAATATAGTAAAAAGTCAATCCAAAAGCTCTTTATTGGATGTCAACTTTTATCTTCGAGAGAACCAGAAAGATGATTGTGACCTAGTAATTGGACATTCCACTTTATCTATTGTTGAGACTTTGAAAGGAAAAGACAAAGATTCTTTTTATTGCGATGTTAGGAAATATTTTGTAAAGGTTTGTGACTACATGCGACAAAAATTTCCTTATAATGATGAGGTCGTTATTAATGCAGAAGTTGCAAATCTAGACAATGTGGAAACTACATCTTTTTCCAGCATTAGATTTTTTATTAATAGATTTCCTCAGTTGTTGCAAATCTTAGGGGGTGATAAAGATTCAGTGTTGGACAGTTTGCAGTCCCAATTTAGCTCTTTGCAACTAGAATCTATTGATTGTGTTCAGTCTGAAGAGCGGATGGATTCTAAATGGGCAAAATTATCTGTTGTATTTGAAAATAAATATGCTATGTTGTCTAAATTTATGCTATCAATTTTGGCAATTCCCCATAGCAATGCTGAGTGTGAGCGCATTTTCAGTTTAGTAACCAAAGCTCACACACAGTTTAGATCTTCAATGTCAGTAAAAAACTTGGAAAACTTAATCACTGTTAAATCTAGAATTTCTGAACCCTGTTATAAGCAGAAGTTTGATGATGAATTTTTAAAAAGAGCTAAAACAGCCACTGTCAATCATAATAATAATAATAATTAAAATTTTATTTATTAGTTTTTATTTTATAATTCCTTAAAAATTTTGATCTTTAATCTAAAATATTTTTAATTAAAAATGAAGTTTCTAATTTTTCATTTAAAGAAAGGTATTGATTTAGTTTCCTAAACTTTTATTTATTATATTTTTTAAAAATAACAGATGGTTTGGCCCATTTATTTATTTATTTATAATAAATGATCACTAGCTTGAATCAATTTATGGTTAACTAAGTGAATTTTCTTGTTGTTGTTACTATTTAACATTATAGATATTAATATTGACAGTTGTTTAATTTTGATATATAATTTTAACAATATGAATGACTATTTGAATTATTAATTATGTACTAAATAAAGTCTCTCTTAAGACAAAAGTGTTGTTTTTAAAATTTTTGTGTCTTATTTTGCATGTTTAACTCTTGCGTGATAATTTTTCTCTTCCTTACAAAAGCCTCCTCTTTTTTCATTTTCCCAGGTTGGCACGTCTGCATTAACTGCCGCAGGCGTATATATACGCTTTCCCGAAGTATGATGCTTTGCATTGCGCTGCTATAAATAGAACTACACCCCTTTTTCAGAATGCAGTAAAATGACCTTGAAAGTGTTAGCTTTGCGAATGTATTGCTAATTTCGGAGGAGGGGGAAAAGGATGTTATGGAAAAGTGATATCGTATGAATCGCTTGTGTGTATTTATTTCAGTAGGGTCGGGTTTATTCTTTTTTCGCTTTTGTTTCCCGTATGTATTTGGTGCTTTTTATTTTTTCCATCAACGTCTTCAAAGAAAAATGCATCACGAAAATGTGCTGTTTGTTCAAGAAAAAAAATTCGGCGTGAATCCCGCTATCAGTGCGATAAATGTGATGTTGGTTTATGTGTCCAACCATGTTTCAGGATTTATCATACAGCAGCTAAGTTTTAACATCTTTTATATTGTATTTTTATTATTTAATTTAAATTTTGTATTTTCTTTCTTTCCTTTTTCTTGTAAAATGAAACTGTTTTTAAATTGCAAAGCGTGTATCATTTTTCCCACTCCAAACACCGTGTAAGAAAGTGCACTTGAGCGAAAAACGGTGGCACTGGGGAGTGAATCACGTTAATTTCACTCGGCAGTTAAGGGGTTAAGCAAATTATATATTGTTTTTCATAACGTTTAAATTTATAGAGGTTCAGTGAAATTGATCAATACTGCACTCGTCATTTTATGTGATCATATCTGTACTCGAAGATTTTGATTTCAATAAATTACTTAGATGACTAACCTAATATCTTTTTCATGTATTGTATTTTTAAGTGAGTAATATTTTCTCTGTTTTTAACTGAATCAAAAGTCTAATCATACAATTTATATAAATTAAAAATAAGACTAATTAATACAAATTTATATAAATTAATAAAACTTTAACTTTCAAAAATCTTGTTATCATGTTATTATATCAAAAAAAAAAAGAGAAAAAAAAAGTTTTTTAAGTCCTTATGAACATATGTGTAAGTTATTCAATTAAAACTTACTTATTATGATTGACATCAGATTATTGATGAACCTAAATAATTAAAGTATTTCGATTTTTTAATGAAGTTTCAATTTTTTAATGATGTTTCAATTCCAATTTCTTTAGGTAATCTATGTTGTACTGTATTGTGTTATCAGTTTTTTAAAATATATTTTAATTTTGATTGTTTTTCGGTAAAAAAAAAAAGATTTATTTTTGCAGCCATTTTGCCATCAATGATTGAGAGAAACTCTGGATGTATCGTTGCTGTTAGTAGTGTTCAAGGAAAAATCGCCATTCCATTCAGATCAGCTTGTGAGTATTCATTATAATCCACATTTGCAATTACAAATAATAGTTTCTTTGATTCTTGTAAGATTTAGCTCCAGAGTATTTGTTTTTTTATATGACTTGAAATTATTTTTAATCTGTTTAGTTAAAAGAAAATGGTTATTATTTTCATAAAATTCAATTATTTTTAATATTTTGTTAACTTTAGTTTACTGATCTCAATTCTCAATGTTAATTGAACCTTTGCCATTCAAAAGATAGTTCCTTTGCCATTCATAAGATATCAGAGATTTTTTTAAAAAAAATTGGAACCATGAATGCATTTGCTAAAACTGTTATTGTTTTGTTTAGTACAGCACCTGAGGTTGAGTAAATAGAAACAGAATTTTGTAGCAATCAACATTTCTAATCTTGTTTCAGTCTTAAAAAAATTGAGGCTTATGAAAAAAAGTGAATTCCCAAAAAGATCTTGTCAGTATTGAAAATTGCTGAAGCATTCACCATTCAGCTTACCAATACATCAAGCAAACTAGATGTGCTTCATGGAACAAGATCAAGATAGCATGATAAATATGTTCTTCATCAAGAATTCAATATATAAGCAATCTATTGTTGTTGCATAATGTTGGAACCTTGGGCTTAATTTTAATTTTGATATACTAAGATTATTTCAACATCTGTCATATCAGCTCACCTTTTTGTTTTGGATTTTTGTTACATTTATATGTAGGGATTCAAACTGCTGATTTAATGTTGTATGCAGAGTTTTCCCTAAGAATAAAAAAGGGCATTTTGAGTTTTGAAAGGGTACTCAATTAATGCCGTAAAAATTCATCAAAACTTGTAATATTATGTAATAACTGAATTTGATTCTCAACAATATTTAAATTACCCTCATATACTATTTTATGTGTATATTTTAAAAAGTAATTCTCACTCATTATCAAAATAAGAGAAAAAATTGTGTGATGATTAATTGATAATTGATAAACAACTTGAAAGCTTTTTTCTACAATTTGAACTGAAAATTATAAGAGCTTTTAAATGTGCATTTAAAAAAAAGGGTATTTACTTAAAAAAAATATTTTAAAACTTGAAATCACTTAAATTCATTAATATACCTTTCTCCCCCCCCCCAAAAAAAAAGAGTAACTTATAAAAATTTAACCAGTTTAGAATAATCCTCAGATAATTTTTACCAGTGTGTAATTATTATTTAAACAGTGAATTACTTTTTTTTAAAATGGAATATGAATAAAAAGGCAGTATTTTTAAGGGATTTTTTCATAAAAGATGCAAAGGGGATGCATATATAGGAATCAAAGGGCAGGCAGGGCAGAAAAATGCATAGGAAGAGCACTGCTGTATGCTGTACTGTATATCCAATATTGTAGTGATTTAAACCACAGTGTTCATCCGAAATGTAAGTAGAGAGTAGAGTTTTTAGAATATAGTTTATCTTAGTTATGTTTACAATTTCTGAATAAATTAATTTAGATTTGTTTCTGTCTTGTATCTCATAAAAACTTCTGAGTATTTATTTTGGAGTTGGTGTAGAGCTAGGCTATGGAAGTCTGGATTATTATTGTTTGTGTCAAGATAACTATACCGTAGCTTTCATTCTCACTTTACTGCCACATTTATTCATTCATCTAAGTACTTATCTTCTTGTTAACAGCATAAGTTCCTTATCTTTTCCCTTAATATAGAAATGCATCCTCTCCTGATTTGTGTCTCAGTTAATACCGTTTTTACAGTTAATAGATAATCAGTTAATATAGTTGTGTCTCAGTAAACAGAGTTTTGTGTCACCTTCATTTTATTTGTCATTCATTTATTCGCAACTTTGTGTTTGTTTTTTCAAATCTGTTTTTATCTTTATTTTGTCTGATGATTCTTGAGACTGAGCTCTTATTGTCAAGTACACGAAATATGTAAACTTATTTTTCTCCATTTTTATAAATTTAAAAGCAAATCAAGTTTTTTACATAATCAAATATATTTTTCCTCTGCAATGTTTAGGAATTATTTATTTTGATTAATTCATTAATTAAGGCCTTATACTTAAAAATTTATTAAATATTAGTTGTCATTAAAATACACCACTGTTCACTACGAAAATACTGTAAATTACTACACATATTTAAACTTAAATGTTTATTTTTTTTTTTTACCTTGATGAATTTCATGTACTTTATAGTTTGTGTACAGTAAGAACTCCCCCAGCCACTAAGTCTGAGGCTGTGTGCTGCTATGGAGACAAGACTTGCGCATTTCAGGAAGGGTAGCTTCTCTTCACTTTTGGGCTAACACAGTAGACTGGAGAAAAATATTACCTTTCTCTCGGCGACCTGAGCCAAAACCTGTCCTAAACAGTGACCCCACACCCCTGTTTCAAATAGTTATACCTCGTTACAATAGTCACTGCCATGGATACAGACGAATGGCGAGAGGAGTTCTTACTTTAGACAAACCCGCATAAATGTGTCTGCCTGTAAATAACTGCTTATACGATTATGTATATTCCATTTACCAACACTGAATATATACTATACTTTGAAACTTATTAAGTTCTCCCTAAAAATGACTTTTGTTATATGCTTATTTTAAGTTTTATCTTGAGTCTAATTTGATGAATGTTTCTCTTAATGTTTACGATGTTCAATCTATAATATATTTCCTTACTATAATTAATCCATCTAGTATGTTTAATGACTATAATTTATCTATGCTAGTATGTTTACTTGTAATTTTTACTTATAATGTTGAATCCATGCTAGTATGTTTAATTAACGATTGTATGTTTAATATGTTTAATCCTTGTTAGTAAATTTACAATGTTTAATCTATGTTAGTATGATTTAGAATAGTTTTTTATTAATATTTGTTTTCTTTCCATTATAAGATTCTGCATCTAAACATGCTACCCAAGCCTTCTTTGATACTTTGAAATCAGAATTAAGCCACACAAATATTCACGTATGTGTTGTTAGTCCTGGTTATGTACAGACTAATCTTTCTTTAAATGCTATGACCGCTGATGGTAGCAAGTATGGAGGTAAATTGTTTTTATAATGTATATTCTTTTGTATAATCATATGGATATAATAGTTTTTAAATGATATGCTGTATTATAGAGAAAGTAACCTATGCCATAAAATGTGAGGTTTCAAAGGCAGTGATAAAGTCAAATTATGTATTTTTAATATTATTAACTTATATCGAATAAAAACAGTTTTAAATAATTTTCATAATTAAAATACAAAATGAAACACTTATAACATTTAGAAAAGTATTGAGTAAACTCCCACAGTTAAAAAGTTTGCAGTAATGTAAAGAAATTAATAATTATATATTATTCTTGATATTATTTACTAATATTGCATAAAAACAGTTTAAATAATTTTTTGCAATTAAAATACAAAACAAAACATGTATAACCTTTTGAAAAAGTATTGAGTAAACACGACAGTTAAAAAAGTTTGCAGTAATAAAGGGAAATTAATAATTATATATTATTCTTTATATTATTTTCTTATCTATAATAAAAACAGTTTTAGTAATCTTCAAAATTAAAATACAAAATAAAACACTTATAATATTTAGAAAAATCTTGATTAACATCCACAGTTAAAAAGTTTACAGTTATAAAAAGAAATTAATAAATTGATTTTCATAATAAATAAATTAGATTGAACTAATATAATGTATAAAATTCGTATAAAAATTCATGTTTAAAGAATTTTTGAACTCTATAAAAACGTATCATAACAAAATCTCTCTGAATACGGAAATCATATTCTTTCTTGCCTGAATAGGTTAATGTTCCTCCAAAAAATGTTTCCTTCAGCTGGATTTTTGAAAACCTCCTATTTTTTATCTTTAAATATAATCTTTAAATCTCAGATTTAAATTTAATTGCATTATATATTAATTTTTATTATTTTCAAGCTTGAAGTTCTCACACGAATTTACAATTTTTAGCCCCTTCATTATTTTTCTTTTATGCTTATTTTTTTTTAAATATTTTCTTGTTTTTTTTGTTATGCTTCTAAAATTGTTGAAAAATAATCACATTCCTGAATTTTTAATTTCATATTTTTCAAAATGCACAAGAATTGATTAATTAAAACTTTTTAAGTCTATGATTTGAAAAAGATTGTAATCGGGTGCTTGCAATTTAAATTTATCAATGTTGTTTATCAAAGTATTAGTAGAAAGTTTTTTTAATATATAAGTTTCATGAAATTAACTGAGGCTATTATGGTCAGTTTTGATCCCAAGTTTTTATATTATATTTATAATCATAACTCAGTGATTTCCCTAGACTTTGGGAACTGTAGAACCTTAGGACTTGGTACTTCCAGATTTTGAATACATATTTTCTGAAAGCAGGTCCCTATTTGAAGTAATATGATTCTGTTAAAGATATAGCACATCAAAAGTAAATATGTTATGAAAATATTCATTTTTCGTTATTATATTATTAATAAAAGTTATTTTTTATTGTTAAGGAAGAAAAAGGCAATTAGTAATTGATTAAAGAATTGTTCAACACGGAATTAAAGTATTTGTCCATCAATTTTCCTTAAAAATTGAAATTAAGTGATCTTTTTAAAAGATAGTACGACTCACTACATTCTTTTTGCTATGTACATGTTGATTAGATAATTTTAAATGATATTTATCTGAAAGTTGGATAACAAGTATTGCAGAAAACTGAATAGTATGAATGTTACTTGTATGGTAAGAATTTAAAAATGAAGTATAAGCTTATGCATTACTTTAAATAACAAGTAATATGAAATGATCGTATTCTGGTAAAGAAATATAATCGAATAATAGATTATTTTTAGTACGTTTTAGTTACCATTTATTTCCAATAAAAAGGCAATAATTAAGGTTAAAAAAGATTTTTTGACTAATTTGAAATGAAAATTACTAATCCCAGAGAATGCGCTGATTATTTTTTTGCATATCTTCTAAGATATTTAGCGTATTTCATAGGGTGTAAGTAATCACTGGCAGTTTCATTTTTAGTTAAATTTTGCTTAACCAACTAGCAGTTTTTACATTGTTTTATTTTCATCTTCCAAGTGTTAAAATAATGTTATACAACTCTGAGTCAAGTTAATTTCCCCCCCTCCTTCTACCAATAAAAAAACTATGGCATTAGCGATAATTTTTCTCTTATCAAATTTTTAGTAGGTGAATTTCTTCAGGCAACTTCTGACCCAGCAGTGTATTATTATTAAAGGCCTTTATTAAGTGCAGGACTGTTAGTAGGCAAAAAATTTGGTGAGATTTTCTTCATATTACACAATTAAATAAAATAAAATTACTACATTCGGAACTGCTGGTGGGTTAATTCAAACTTAATATTATTAATCTTCCATAATCATTATTTCTATAACTTTCCATAATCATTATTTCTATAACCTTCTATAATCATTACATTTGATACTAATTCTCCATTTAAAGTAGAATTTAGTCAATAATATTATTAATTATGCAGCAGTGTATTATTATTAAATAAATTTGCGCTCAATATTGTCCTCTGAATTTTTTTAAGGCATTTATTTTGTTTTACTACTTTTTGTCAATTCTACAGTAAAGCATGAATAATCTAGTATCGACAGGGTTTATATATTACCGAGTTATAATTTTTTCTAGATAATGGATATAAAAGGAAAAAGTAAAAAAAAGTCCATATGAGAAAGTGAAAGTTAGAAAGAATTATTAGTAACACATAGTGTAAAAAAAACTCACTATCTATATTTTTAATTAAACATATAAGCAAGTTTAATTTATTTAATTTTTTTCATTATTTTGGTGCTTTATTGACTGATAATTTATTTGATTGCCTTAAATTCAAATTTTTCTGAACCTTTTAAAAACTTTTGACCCATTTTTTTTTGCATGCATATTGTATTTTTTCCTGGTGGTGATTTAGATTCAGAATCTGATTCTTCATCTTCATCCTTTTCGTTTTGCACAGATGAAATTAATTCATCATCTGTAAAATCATGAACAATAGGTTCATTGGCATCTACATACATCCATTCTTTAATCAATTCTTCAGTTTTTTATTTACTTGAAAATTACTTACATATCCCACAATTTTAAAATTTTTTTTCTGATGATATATGAAAGCCTTTAAAGTCAATCAGTTGTTGTGTCATTGTCAAGTATGAAAAACTAATGAAGGCTAAAGTTTAATGACAGTCATTTTGCAGAGTTGACTGTTGCTCATTTTCCCAAGATCAAAAAACAGCCCAAAATGTGTCTTCAATTGTGTAGCTTTTCATAACTTCAGTCACTATCTTTCCCGAATTAATATCAGTCAAATATTGCTGCATATATTCCATTCGGTAACAATATTTTGATTATCTTATTATATCTTTATTTTGAGGCTCAGTTTGCTTTGTAGTGTTCGGATTTCAATACACAATAGTCACATTTTATCTTTTCATAATTTCTGGATATGTCGAGCTATTGTCAAATCAGATATATTTTGGCATTTGATTTCTCTATGGTTACACGATTCTTTCATGAAAGTCTAAAACCAATCAATGATAATTTCACTTGTGATCCAGTCACGTTTGCACAGGAAATACTTTTATTCCTTTAAATGCGCAATACTTATAACTTTCCCCAATTACAAGCAGTTTGAATTTATTTGTGCTAATTATATTTAAATGCACAAATTTCATAATGAGATCGTTATATTCCTTCATTCCAGAAAACAATTCTTAATTTTTGCATGTTGAATTTCTTTTTGGTAAATATTGTCAAAACAATGCTGTCTCATTAGAATTGCAGACATTTTGAATCGGAAAAATCTTTTAGGAATTTTTCAAATTCTTGAAAAAAATTAATCTGCTGATAACTTTTCTTCCGATAATGCATGCATTGATATATAGGGCTGATTGTGTGCCGGAAAAAATCCGGATTTCCGGAATTTTCGCTAACAGTGATCCGGAAGTTTCCGGAGTTCGATGGTTCAGACGTTTCAAAAAATCATTGATCACAGAAGTTTCCAGAAATCAAATTTTCAAAGGTGGAACTTAAAAACATAGTTTATTTTATTTGTTTGTAAAGGGGAGCCAGAGAGATACTTTATAAGCTTACATTCATGATTAATATAAATTTTTTATCAGTAAATGGTTGTTATAATCATAAAACTCAAGAAAGAAAGACTATTTGTAAATTATAATTACTTCTCCAGGTCATCATAGGTATGTGTAAAATTTTAAACATATTTTAAGTAAACTAAGAAATATTGAGAAAAAGGAAAAAAAACAGTGTTTAAATTTTTTTCTAATTTTTCAATTTAAAATGTTTTTTTTTTTTTTTTTTTTTTTTTTTTTTTTTTTTTTTTTTAAACTCAAGAGAAATTTTCCGGAATTTTGACTTGAGCTCACAATCACCCCTGGATATATCATGTTGTTTTTTGAGCTTATGAAGCCAACTAATTCTATATTCATAAATATTTTCAAGTTTTAGTTTAGAACCACTTAGGGTCGAGTTCTGTGGCTTGTTATTGCCATTTTTTTCAAATTTTAACAGAATTTTTTTCTGCTTCAAATAGATATCAGAGTTGATAGTTTTAGTGGACTCAGAATTGAATTTTTTTAGTTTTTATTATGAGATTTGTAGTCTGAAGTGAAATGCCTGTGGCAACAGCCATTTTTTGTTCTTGGGTGGTGCTGCTGATTTATGGTTTTCCAGATTATCAATGCTTGATTATATATCTGCATTTTAATAACATATTTATGTATATATACGTATATATATATGTGTATTATATATATGGATATTATATATATGGATATTATATACATGTATATCATATATATGTATATCATGGTGCGTAACGTTTTTTAAAAAAAAAGTGCTTAAAGGTGCTTCTTTTGATTTTTGTTATTTAAAAGCACTTAAAGGTGCTTTTTTATTGGGTGTTTTTAAAAAGTGCTTAATTTTCCTTTTTCGAAAATGAGATATTTCTCTTTACCATGTCGATTTTCACTACATATTATGTGAAAATGTTGTTTTCACATTGTTGTTTTCAACGGTTTCCCAATTTATCAAATACAATTCACTTCAGCTTATTGTTGGTCCGTAGCATATGAAATCGCCAATCGTTTTACATGATTGATGAAATACTGGCAGGTGTGCATGTGTGTCTACTGAGCTGGGTTCGGTGAGATTCTTGCATTCTCATGGAAACTATGTATTTATATATATGTATGCATTATTAATTTAAAACTAATCTGGGTCATGTGGTAATGATAGAAATTTATTCAATTGAATCAATGAAATAAGGTCGAACCGAAAAAGAAACTGATAGATGGAGGGAATTGAATTAGGGTTGACCTCTGTGGCTTCTTATTGACTTTTTTTTTCACATTTTGTCGGAATTTTTCCCCCTCCTCGAATGGACATCAGGGTTAAAAACTATTATCGGAATCAGAAATTGATTTTCTTTTATAAGTTTGATAGTGTGAAATGAAAATCCAGTGGTTCTCAGATTATTTATGCTTGATTGTATGTCTGCATTTTAATAACATATGCATATATATATATATATATATATACATACATATATATATACATATACATACATATATATATACATACATACATACATATATATATATATATATATATATATATATATATATATATATATATATATATATATATATATATATATATATATATATATATATATATATATATATATATATATATATATATATATTATTAATTTATATATGAACCATTTCTTATGTAGTTATGGATAAAACAACAGCGACTGGTATGGATCCAAAGGAAGCCGCCGAGAGTATTATAATAGCTACAGCCTCTAAAAGAACTGAGCTAGTTTTGGCTGGAATGCTTCCAAAGCTAGCTATTCTCATTAGAGATCTTTGCCCATGGTTATATTTTTACCTCATGGGTAGTAGAGCACGTCGCATGAGAGCCTCTAATATGATCAAACAAGACTAGATTATGTGCCATAAGTTACGTATTTTATCTGTTACAATCTGTAAATATATAGAAATTTTTTTAATTGAAACTTATTTGTTACAAATTGTGATTTGTTTATTTAGTTTCCTATTATTTATTTATATTTCATATGCTCTTGTGAATTCTTTAACGCTGTTTTCTATTGCTAAAGTACAGGAAAATTTTACAATTATTTGTTCGGTTAAAAACAAGTTATTTGTAAGTTTCAATATTATAAAAAATATCAAAGGAATTTTTAAACTGTGTTATTACAAATTGTGTTTTGTTTATTTGACTTATTATTGATTTTCTTTTCAACTCCTTGAGGATGTTTTCTTATATTCAAGTACAGTGAAACTTTTACATTTTCATTTCCTGTTAGAAATTAGTTGAAATTAACATTTCAACTTCACTTTGTTGTTTTGAAATAGTTTAGTTTGAGAGCTAAAAAAAATCACTTTGACTTATCCCATTTTGTTTAAAAAATATTTCAAAGTTAAAAAAAAACTTTGAATGCATGATAATTGAATTATTGAATAAACTTTTTATTATTGTTTTCTTCAAATTTAAAATTTTAACTTAAATCTTTAAATAAATTGCGTTAGGCTAAGATACTTTTTAAATAAAGAATCGTTGGATCACAATTAATTCAAGTTATATTATGATTTAAAAGATAATTTTCATATGTTTCATATGAAATATGTAGATGTAAAATTTAGCTATATTTAAGCATTTGAAAATATTAGTTTTCTATTTAAAAGCTATCATGAAAATAACAAATTATCATAAAATTTAAGTTTACAATAAATATTGTTGTTATTAAGTTAATAACTAATAGGTAGGATTTTTGAGACAAATAAATGAAAGTTTTATTTAAATTTGATATTTCTTTTTTATTTTTTTATTATTTTCACATTATATGTCATAGTTGCCAAAACAGTTGTCCTAGTCATTTCCTAAACTTACATTAGGGTTAACTCTATTGCTACATTTATCTTTTCAAAAAGTTGGAAAACCTATTGTTAAAATTTTAAATTCTTTCTTTAAATGAATAAATATTTAATTCAAATAACAACTAAAATAAAAGACTGAAAGAATGTGTAAACAGTCGTATTCTATATGTAACGTTTATTAAACTATGTCTTAATAAAGTATTTTGTGAAAAATTTATAATACTTTTCCCCCATGAATTGTTTTTTTTAACTAATGGTGCTTGTTTACTAAACTTTCTAGTTCTTTTCAGAATGCGTTGATTCCTATATTTAATCTTCCACATACAAATGTTTAATATTTCATTTTTGTTTTCGTTTCTTAGAAACTCTTTAATATTTTCCCCTGTGACATTTTAGTTCTGTTAAAAAGCTAATTATCAATGATGTTTTAATATTAATTGAAAAAATAATAGTTCGAAAAAGATAAATTGCGGTTATGACTTAAGTTTAAAAACATAATTTATGGTGTTCATTAATACATATCCAATTTAATTCAATTAAAGTGTCTCTAAATTGCTCTTAATGAGTTGTTATATTCAGTTTTAAAACTCATTAATTCTCAATCTTTGTTCTGTATCAGCAAAAACTTTTAAGTTTTTGTTTCATTTAAATTATTTTTCATGTCCCATTTTCTGGTGTCAAGCTCTACTTAAATGCAAACACAAAAACTTTTCTTAAAATAACCAATTTTGTGTTGCTTGTGGAGGTGTTTCTCAAAATTATTTTGTCCATAGTGATTTTAAAAAGTTTCAGAATAAATTTCTGATTAAAGTCAGTCACTCTAATTAAAAAGAATTTGAGTAAAAAGCTGAAATAATCCATAAAGTAGTCATTTATAGGTTCTTTGAAGAGGTTGCTAAGATTCGAGGAATAAACATGATAACATTACATACATAACATTTTGTTGACAGTTACATGACATTTTATTAACATGGTTTTTCTCAAAAAACTTGACCATGATTAAAATGTTTGGGCTTCGAAATACTAGGACAAGAAATACTAGGTGTTCTATTAATGCGCATCAATGATCTTTAATGATTACTTTTTTTTATTTAATTTTAAAAGCACTTACTTTCCTCATCCATAATTTTATTTTTATTATAAAGTGATTATTATTTATTTAGTGGCAAAAAGAAAAAAAACTGTCTTTTGCACTTTTTTGTATGGTTACAAAAAATATTTGAATTCTTTTGGTGCTTTCTTATGCTTATTATTTTATGCATCATTTTTTGGTGTTTGATTTACTTCAAATTTTATGTGCTTTTTTTTTTTTTTTAGAATGGTAGTGTAATCATTATCTTGCCAATTTAAATGCATTGATGACTAAAATAGATTTTGTAATTATCTCACTATGTATTTAAATATAGTTATCCTTTTATTTTATGATAATAATTTTGTATTAGAGTTTTTACTTTGTATAAAGAAAGAGTGATTCCAATAAAATAATAATAAGTCTTCATTTTCTGAATTATTCAAGTAAGTAGACTGCATAAAGAATTGGTGCTTTTATCTCTTAATGGTGTTAAGGTTAATGTGCTTTTTACCTATTTTGTACACTGATTTTGAAATTTTATTGGATTTTATAATTCAAAATAATTTAGAAAAAATACGAACAAATTGGATACTAAAATAAGTTAGATATATTTAAAAACATTAGGTGTTTTAAATTCCAGCATTGTTAGTGTATTTTTTTTTTACTTTTGTATATTGTAATGAATTTGTATTTTCAATATTTTTTCATGTGACTTTGTATTTTTTGAATGTTATTATAACATTCTTTAATAAGAGAGATTATGATAAAAATAAGAGATAAACTACTTTTATTTATGATTTTTTTTTGTTACGAAAGTATTTATTTCAAAATTATATCAAATGTTAAAAAATAATTATAGAGCTAATAATATTTTTTCGAAATGAGATGGGATTATTTTTATGTATACTTTTTTTTTATACAGATATTAGAGCTCTTTTTCCGTTTTATCAAATAATGTATAATTTCTTTTATATTTTTCTGTTTCTGAAGTAGTTTGCTTTAATTGCTTCTTAATTCAGTTCTTATAATTTCATATGTTCAATATAATAATTTCATACAAAATGTTGAATTATTCATGTCAAATATTGATAATACTGCTAAAAATAAATATAATAAACAGACATTTAGTGCTCCTTCAGATACTGTTCCCAGGCCCCATAGGCCTATGTGATAAAAAGGCCAAGACTTAAGTTGTGAAAAATGAATAATTTAACGTTAAATACAATAGTTCGCTTTTATATACGGATACCGATACGGATTTTGAATACAGATTAACTGTTTTGTTCTTTTCATTTGATTGAAAAATTTTTTTCAGCTAAGTTATGATGAATTTAGAATAACACTGAGTTTTTAACTAATTTCAGCAGTCAACAGATTAGTTGCATCAGTAGTTGAGTTAAAAAAGGTTTTGTTCTCTTTTTTATTACCTAGGATGATTTCAGTTCGGAATAATAAATATAAATTTAGATTGGTTGTCAACTTTTCAAATTTCATTATATACTTCTAAGAGTTGAATGACACTGATTTATATGTAATTATATAAATTTATTGCAATTATATAAATTATATGTAATATATTAATTGCATAATCTATATTATTAATTCACAAACACAACAGCATGACTGCCAACTTGTACGACTGTTTAGAAATAATTTTCTATTTCAACATTAGCATTTTGGCATATTAAATCTTGAAGTTTAGAAAAGTTTCAAATTTTTTTTAAAACTATCACATTGAATGAATAATTAAAAAAAAATGAATTGATAAGATCTATTTGGTGGCTAATTATGCTTATAGATGTCTTAATAGTTTTCTTTTTGGAACATTCTTCCAAACTTAGTTTTTATTTTACTACCACTTCATAAAATCTTTTTCAACAATCATACAAGTTGGTAGCTGGTGTGCTGCAGATTTTGTTTTGCTTTATAAATTCTGAAGTTCTAATTTCTGCCTTGTAGTGTAAATAGTTGTGCCATTAAAAAACAAATATTAGCTTTTTATCATACATTTTTTTACAAGTTAGGAAAATAATCAAACTTATATCCTCACTTTTAGGAGTTATTCTGACTGAAATAAACTCATAATTTGAAGTTACAAATAGAATAAATGAATCTTATTTTAAGTGTAAACTATTTGGTGCTTCTACATTTTTAGTTTGTAGTTTAAATTATTATTTTCTCCAATACACATTTTCTTCACAGAAGAAAGCATGCAGGTCAAAATGTAATATTCTATGTGCCAGATAGTTCAAAGAAAGTCTTTTGTATTATTCTTTCTTAGGTACTACTTATTTTTCCTAATAAAATTTCTAAGTTTAAGGAAATTGTAACTAAAAATATATAGCAATTTTGTATTTTTATTTAAAAAGTAATATTGATTTGTATAAATTTGTATAATATGAATAATAAAAGTTATTTTGATAGAAGTTTATTTTTGTTAAATTTTTTTTTTTTTAACACTGAGCTCTTGTTTATTTGCTTTGGAAGATGCTGGACGTGTTGCTCTTTAACGTAATTATTGTAACAAAGAAAATAATTTCATTGTAAAATTTTTTTTTACTTAAGTTGAAGTAGTAAATTCCAAAATAGCATTTGTACACAACTTGTTTCCGAAAATATTTCTTGATATTCCTTATTTTCATTAACAGCTATTGATTTTAAAAAACAAAAAATAGTGATAAATGTATTATCCCTTTATCACTTACTTTCATAATTATTATTTTTCATCTTTAAATTTGTATTTAAAAAAAGTGACACAGCAAAAGTTTTTTTGCTAACAAATTTTTCACTAATAAGCTTTGTAAAACAATTTTACTATATTCTTCCTTAAATTTTACTCTTTTTCTAATTTTTTATATAAAGCTTTTTTCGATTTTTTTATTACATTTTCATTGATGTGGAAAAATAACCACACTGCCCGAAATTTCTCTTTTCTCTATCGGGCATTTTCCGCTGGTTTATAAAAATTCAGGTAAGTTTCTGGAAGTTTGGATTTTTCGATGCAGATATTAGGTGAATTGTTCACTAATTTGTTATACGTTCGGTTCACTAAAACAGAATGTCTATACTCTGGTTTGATACCCAAGTCTTTTATATTTATATTTATAGTTATATTTGATAGTATAATCTTAGTTGATTATAATTTTAACATTCCATTATTTATTTATTTTATAGTATAATGTGATTTAATTATAACTTTAATATTCCATTATTTCAAGATAGTTTTTTAAGAGCCATGTTTTCTTGCGTGTTGATTTTTTGATGATAAATGTTCTTGTTAAAAATGTTAATAAAAAATTGCCGCAAATTATTATTATTAAATCTGATAAATCTTACTTCTTGAGTCATTTTAAAATCTTAGTCCTTGATGCAGCATTTATACAAAAATACTGTTGGTTAATAAATTTGCTGAACACGAACTCGTTTTCTTGATTGTTTTTAAATGCATTCTTTTAATTTTTTTTTATTGCTCACATTTTTCTTATCAGTTGCTGTTTTAAGCCTGCTTATTTCTTAAAAATGAAGATAGACAAAAGGGAACAATGGTATTAACGGAAGTGTTTAGTAAAATTATCTTTTAATCAAAAACTAATTTATTACTAACACACAATAGTTTTTCTACTCAAATTTCATTGTTTATTATGTTTTATTTATTAAAAGAATTTTTCAACTCCAGTTTTTCTTTCCTAAATATTTCCCACTAATTTCATATAAGCGTTAAATTTTAGAGAAAGTGTTAAGTCAATAACTAAATTCGCTTTTTAAAAAAAAAAATAATTTGCTTGTTTTTTTGGTATTATGTTTCAAATCGTTCGAAAAGAGATGTTTCGTTAATTTTCAGATCATTAGGTGGAATGTCAAGTTCAGAAAAAGGAACTTTTACGGCACTTTATTTTAATCAAGGTTTTAAGGCTTAAAACCAACATCTTCTAGAAGAGAGGAAGCCTTAGCACGGGAAATCCGAGTATAGTTCGTTCACCAGGAGTTGAGACTTGGCTCCACCTCCTCGGACGCAGAGTTCATTTCAGCGCGGGGGAGTAAGAGGAAAAACATCTCCGTTGTTGAAATTGAGACAACCCTTAATTTGCGCCAAACACAGAAAGTGAATTCTTTTTCACTTTGCTTTATCATCTGCTAATATACCTTTTGTTTCACTAGCTAATTAAATATAGTTTAAATTTAAAAACTGTTGTTCTCCCAGCGAAATGTCTCATAAAGGACAAACTATTCCCTCAAAAGAAAGAAATATCATAAAAAATAGTGTAAAATATCATCAAATTTGTGAAATATTCATTGTTAAAAAAATGCACATAAAGTTTGCGAAATAAATATTTTTGCCAAACGATCGCCAAATAGCAACATTGTTCAGGATTGCTCACAACCTTCTCCCAAAAATAGCGAAATAGTATCGTCGCATACCACGTGATGAAGGCGGAGCCAAGTGCCAACTCCTGGTGAACGAGCTATAGTAGTCCAAACGTTGTGACATCTTTATAATTTAATCCCACTGCGCAGTTTATGTTCATTCCTTCGGACTACTAAAGTAATCTAATCGAAGGCCTTGCTACTTTAGGAAGTGTTGTTAAAACGCTGCTCGTGTTAAATGTGTTGCGTACGGAGAGGGTGCCATCGTTGAAAGAACAGTTCATGATTGGTATGCTTGGTTTAAAAAATTGAGATTTCTATCTCAAAAACCGCTTCTTACGGGCTGGCCATTTGAGTTCAGTTCGATGAAAAGCGATATAATCAAATTTAGCCCGAAAGTTCGTGTCAAACGACAAGAGAACTGGCCGAGAAAGATCTCCCATTTAAACTTTTAAAAAAATATAAAAAAAGTTTAGTTACCAATTCCATAAATTTATATGACAATAATCTAATGTTTCGTAAACTGGTATAATTGTTCTCTGTATGATTACGGTTAAAACGTTAGTGATCTGCACACTTAATTCTAATAATTTGATCTCAATTGCTCCAAAGGTTTCAAAAGACTCTTATCATAGAGAGAAAGTAAGTTTATGTTTATTTTTTTTTGTAATGGTTTACAAATAAATAATTAAGTTGTCTACTGAATTGAAATTGAATTTGTCTACTGAATACGTAAAGGCGTCAGCAAAATTTTGTACTCAATAGCAGATATAAACCACAAAATGCCGATTTAATTGGCATCAAGGTTGGCAAAAGCCCTGTTTGTTTTTAAAAAACCCAACCTGTCTGTTTTTTTTAAACCCCCATTTTTTTAGTCTGTTTTTAAATTTGTGTTTTTTCCACCAGAAAATATACTTAATCAGATCGAATGTACTTATGCGCATTTTAATAAGCCTCAAATTAGGCTTAAATATAGAGGCATCGGTATGGAACAATAAATGGTATATTAGTAGCCTATAAATATCGCGGATCATTGCAATAAGCCTATAAATTGTTAAGCTGATTATATTTTATAACCGTCGTTGAACAGCCGACCCGATTTTGAATTTACGACTACCAATGTTCAAATTCGTAGCCTTTGTAATTCTGAGCCCAATACAGAAGACGAGGGAGCTTCTGGATCACATAAGTAGAGACTAAATCAAGTATTGGGAAAAATTTGCCTTCGCAGAGGTCTTATTGGAACTACCCCACATTTGCGATACATGAAGAGGAAAACCTCCCACGGTTAGCCTGACGGCTAGGGGACTAACCCATGATTCCTTTAATAGTGAGGATATTTTACATCGGCATTGTAGTCAGAGCGAGTCGGGTGAGGGATTCGTATTTACTAGCCACCGTTGGGATTCGAACACGGTTCACCTCATTGTGAGGCGAACTCTCTATCCCTCTGAACAATTTTCAAATTAGACTGGCGCATTGCATATTGATGGCAATGGTTTGTAAGGAACCTCATTTTCCAATCAGTCAGTTGTTGAGAATAATAGGCATTTGGTTAATTTATATAGTGATTTATCAATAGGTTATAAAGTCACGATTTGAATTTGTCTGTTATATACATTAAAAACGACATATGCAATTGTAAGTTGTCAAGCAAAAATTAATTGGATTCAATTGGGTCAAAATTGTTATCATAGTAAAAATATGCTACAACTCCCACCGCACACAGCGTCAGCGCTGTTCTCAAGAAATAAGATCCGGTTTGAGGTTTCCTGACTAGCACTACTTCTAAAGTCTCTGCAACCGTCTGATGTCCGTTCGTAAACTTGTTTTTCGGCTGAATTCCATAGTTGGCTGATCTATCTGTTTTCCACATGAAGGCATGCATCAGATGCAGAGCTAGACCGCCGATAGCCAACGCTCGAGGAAAACTATCTTTTCTATGAGAGCTTAGAACTAACGAACTTAGAGACAACGTACTGGCAGCATTTATTATCATAATTCCAGCGTTCCACCACATTTTTTGAAGTTCTGCCAGATGAAACGAGCGTATAATGATGACGGGATCTTGATTTTCCATGGCTTTTTCCAAACGATCTGACATGGTGCACAGCGTCTCGGATTCTGTCTCTCGGTGGATGAGAGTTGCGTACGGGTACCATCGGCGCCAACTGCAAGTGAAAATGATGGAATTATTTGTAGTTTCATTTGGATATTATTCATTTAATTTCATATGCACGCATGATGAATATATTGCATAAGAAATTATTTTAATTCCGGGTTTATTTATAAATAAATTATTTATTTAGGAAAATAATCCAATTATAAAAAAATAAGTAAATAAAATAACTGCTAACAAGACGATATTTTCAATTATAAAACGACTACTTTAATGTTTCACAGAGCAGCATTTCTTGACTTGGTGATACCTTTAGCTAAGAATGCTTAAGGGACTTCTACGTATACTATCTTATATTCGACGTCAATATGTGCCCTTAACAGTACTCTAGGTAAATATTTTCCCACAGAGATTATTAAAATTAACTTTGATGTTTTAATATTTTTTTCGTAATAGGTAATGTGATATAATGTACGCAGATGTACTTATTCAAATATGCTGTGCTACTTATTCAAATATCGTTTTACTTTGAGAATACGAAAACCAACTTTTTTTTTCATTAAAAAGTGTCTACAGAACAAAAATGCATAGAATGAAGTAGAAACTGGCTTGCTATCACGAGAACTTCTCCAGATATCAGACTCGCGTGCTGGCGGTTATTTTAGAAGATAGATCATTTATTAGAGGGGCATTCATATTTTCCTTGATTGGGAGAGACGTTATGTCATTTGGTCAATTCTTTATTATTAGAAATAATTTTAGTCTTCTTTCTACATCAGTAAACAATCTTTCAGCTTGGGGGAGTTCTTGCGATAGCTTGACAATACTTTTTAAATTGGTATTACATGCAGGGTCTGTCTTAAAAATAGTGCACATGGAAAAAGAGTCTAGAGATGAAAAAGTCTGATATCTGGAATAGATGAATGGAGGTGCTATATTTGACATTTTTTAAGGACATTTATGTTGATACATTATTTTTGTTGTTACTTAAATTTTTCCTTTTAATTGTCTTAGTCTTTTTAACGTTTGATGTAAAAATCATGTAAACCTTAATTGATTGGATTGATTAAATTATCTATTGATCAATGCGAGTCGCTGCCGGGTGGTGGTGGGTATATATCTTTTTCAATAATTATAAATGCTTAAAAGTCTCTATCTCAATGTTTTAGACAAATAAAGAAAATTTTTATGAATCATCATTGATTTAAATTTATCAAAATTAAAAATGAGAAAAAAATAAGAAAATAAATAATCAATCTGTTTGCATGTTTTAGTAGACATAAGAATTTTTTTTTCTTATGTGTGAAATTTAAAGAGTTATTGTGTCTGTGTATTTTAATTTCACCCCCCCTCAAAAATTGAAGCCCAGCCAAGTCCTTGAATTGATCGAATTCGCGTAATGTGTGAAATCCTGTCTAATGTGTCAATTTATCCCAATCTTGTCCTGTATTAATGTCTCAAAAGTTACCAATTAGGCTTGGATATATAGAACGACTGTTTCATAAACAACAATTACTAGTGGTATTTTACACTAATTTTTTTATTGAATTTAAATTAAATATATTTTAGCTATTATTTTTTTAAAACAAAGTTAAATACACTTACTATTGTATTTTTTGTCTGGTTTTGCATTTGTCAAAACCATTTGTTTTGACATCGGAATTTTTTAGAAAGCTCATTAGTAATTGGATTAAAGTAATATAAACAAAATTATGTCAGCAAATAACAAGAATGCTTTTTAAAAGCTTAACACGGAAAGGTTTTCACTTTTCCTGTGTTTATTTAAAATTAACTGTTATTGTTTTTGTTATGAAACTTAATCAGCTTTTACTCAGATGGTTTTCTTTTTATTGCTCATGCCCGCCTCCTTAAATTAAACTCCACAACAGTATAAAATATTTTTTTTAATGGAAAACTTATAGAGACGTCAAGGCTGACGTTACTAGTTCTTTGGAAATCTATCAATGATCAATAAGTTATAGATTCAACCAATAGGATTCGTTTCTATTGGGATAGGAATACGAATCGTCCAATAGGAACAGTACAAAAGGACATTGATTGAAGATAGTGGGACACTGATCCAGTTCAGCCTCTGACTTAGCTACCTCTATTTACAGAGGGCGAAGCAAATATGGATGCAAGTTTCAATCGTTTCCTGACCACTACAAGCATAGTTTATTGTCATTTTATCAACAATAGCGAATTGATAATCATTAAAAACTGCTATTATTTTCCGATTAGCTAAAGCACTCATTATTAACCAGAGCTTTGAGCTGTATGACAATGCAAGCATCAATTATTTCCTGATAACAAAAATGTAGAATTTATTGCTATGGAAACTTTATTGGCAATCAAAATTTGGACACATTCCAACTAGCGCGACACAACAAAGTGAAATGTATCACCAAATTTCAACATGTGCTCTATGCTGAATTATAATCGTTTCCTGGCAACTACAAGCCCCATTTTATAGCCAAATAGAATGATCGTCAATTAAAATTTCGATCAATTTTCGAAAAGGGAGACAGGTGGCCATATCTCAACTGGAGGATTATGCCTGATGGCAAAATAAGTTTCAATAATTTTCAGACAGCTATTAGCAAAATATTGCACAAAATAGAATTTAAAGTCAATTGACATTTTGACCACTTTCGGACTAGCTAGAGTATTAAAATTTCAATTGGGTACTTGCACTTCAAGAAGAAGATCACAAATACCCACACATGTGACCTATGACGTCAGATACAGCTAATCATTTATAAGCAAAACGACGTGTTAAAATTCAATAAAGTTTCTCCACATAAGTTAGGATGTTAATTAACGTGAAGTTAATTAAATACAGCGCTGTATCTCACATAGAATTTTTTGAAATATAATTCTTTCTCGTCTACTACTTGACTTAGATTTATTATTTGTTATTTGTTTGTTATTTGTTTGTTATTTGCTTATTATGTATTTAATTGTAACCGTGATATACTTTTACTTTGTGTACCTTGCAACTTCGATACATAATTAGTTTGTTTATGTTCAACATTGCTTCGTTAGTGCACTTTAGCATCCAAATAGAGACTCGGTGCTGCCATCTAGTGTGGCAGAAACTAGACGTTAAAATTAACATGACCAACGGTATCTTACCCATTGTGGTGGTCCTGAAAGAGTGGATACCACCTCCGGAGAACTCACTAGGTCTGCTCAACGGCAAGACCGATTGCGCAGCTCATTGGAAATGAAAAAAAAAAAACAAAAAAAAAACATTGTTTTGTGCCTGTCTTTGGGTTAAGTAAGAAATATATAGTGAAGGAATTGAAATTTTGTGGAACAATATTAAATGAGTCGCTATATTGTAATTGTGTTATATTATAATGAACCACTATATTATAACGAGTTTCAATATATTATAACGATGACTTTCGATTTTCATATTTTCTCATCAAAATAGGCTGTTTTGTTTTAGTTTTTTTAAAAATATAAATTTCAAAATGGTAACTGGCAACAATTAATTTTTCTTTCATTTTTGTAAAATGGTTTTCGGAAAAAATATTATTTTTGTATTTGTATGTTAATAAAAAGAAAAAAAAGTTTAGAAAGTATGTCATAAAACTGATTCATATAATTTGAAATTGAATAAACTATAGTAATTGTAAAATAATAACAAGAAATATATTTCTTTTCTATCACGCATTCTTTGCAATTTAAATTGAATTTCAAGCCACTCATTGGTGTTTGACATTTAGAAAAACACAGTTATATGATATATGTTTATAAACAATTTAAAGAATTTGCAATAAAGATGAATTTTATCGAACCCAAAGGATAAAGATTGTATACTGTTTTTAATACAAAACTGTCACTTTTACGATAACGATTCAGCTGTATGTCATTTAAATGCAAATTTCTATGGCGCCCGCGACAGCTTTGTGCAATTGGCGGCATGGCTTGCTAACACTATTTGCTTAGCCGATCGAAGATTTTTCAATGGTACGATTTGTCATTAGAGATTTCAAGAATAATATGTCTGGCATATAATTCAAATTCGAAAATGGCACTACCGTGTATTACTTTCTTTAATTTGTATTTTTTTTACGACATTTTTATTTTAGATATCAAGTGTTAAGCAGACTATAGCCTAGTTAAAAGTGTTATAATTTTTCTATTTGAAATTAATTAAAATAATATTGCTAACGTTAGTTTGAATTTTCAATCATGATATGATGAGATTGTATAGAAAGCAAAACGCACAATTAATAAGAATTAACTTCAATTTTTCTAAAAAAGAAATTTATGAACTTTCTTTGAAGTAACAAAACAATTTTTGTGTATTTTATCGTCTTTGGGTTTTAAAAAAAAAAAAAAAAAGAAAAAAAAAGAAAAAAAAAAACTGGGTATTTGCACGACAAGAAGATCACGTATACTTACACACGTGACCTATGATGTCAGTACCAGCTGATCGCTTATGAACAAATAGAGTGTTAAAGTTGAGCTAAGTTTCTGCACATGCGTTAGAATGCTAATTAACCTGAAGTAATTAACTGAAGCGCCATATCGCGCTTCGAATTTGTTGAATTCTTGCCTACGCCTTTTACTTAACTTAGATTTATTATTTGTTTATGTATTTTATTGTAGTCATGATATATTTTTAATTTGTGTACGTGGCAATTTCGATGACTAATTAAGTTTGTTTATATTCTACATGGCTTCATGCCTGTCCTTCTGTAAGGTAAGAAATATCTAGTGAAATAATTGAAATCTTTGTGAAAGAATATAGAATGTGCCACTTAAGATAATTGATGCTTGGCGAGCTTTTCTTACCTTACTCGAAATAGAATCGAAAGAACAGTTGTTGACGTCCAATCAGGATTGAGATACCCACACTTCGTCACATGCAGGTATGCTCCTGAAGGAAATAATAAACTATTTCGAAAATGCGCCATTTTCAACTGATTGACAAAACAAAGTCTATTTTTTAAGGTGTATTTTTCTGTAAAAAAAATGTGTCCTTTTTTCTGTGTTAGACGAGTATTTATTAAGCAACTTTTTGGGCAGTTTGCCGGCCAAATATAATGTTATATGTCTTAAACTATTTCATTTAACAATGAAAATTTAAAATTAAAAATCAGAGTCTATTCTAAAAATGTGCCCTTTTTATCCGTTCGATTTTGATTCTTTAATAAGTTGGTAAAATAGCCTTGTGTAGATGCTTCAAGAGGATAAATCCACTACGTGAATTATATAATCGTGCTTAAGTGGAATATATTATTTTTAACAAAAAATATTGTAACTTTTTTGCCTTTAACTATATAATTTCAATTTTTAAAATTTCAATTTTATAAAAATATATCTATATAAGTTGGAGAATGCTTTAGTTCTTCCTTTTTTTAATTATACAATAAGAATAAAAAAAAAGAAAAATGAATTTGTAGTACAACTCTTATCGAAAAAATTTAAAAGAAATAAGCTCGAGTTTTTCTTAAACTAATTCTATAGCTTTATTGTATATTTTTTTCCCTTTTAATTTATCCGCAATTTGTCGATTGTTTACTATTTCTTCAAAATTCATTCAATTTAAGAATTCACCAAAAGATATTTTTTAAATAAGCGAAACAATTTCGTTTTTGGATTTAGTTCAATTCCATATAATTGCATTAAGCTAAAGATTCAAGAGAACACATGGGGAATTTTTAAAGTGCCGATAGGGAAAAATATAATACAGAGTTCTATCAATTATTTTTGTAAACAAAAGTAGTATTCGTTGAAGTAGATAGTAATTTATCAGGGAAATAAAATCCTACAAAGGAACAAGCTTAAAAAAGTTCCCTTTTAAGTGGTAATTAAATTCCATGCGTTTTTCCCTTTGCTGAGACTTAAACAAAATTAGTTGAAAGAATTACAAGTTTCTTCAAAAAAAGAAAGTTTTGTGATGTTTTGTGTGATTAGGAAGCACAAAAAAGAGTATCTCTTTAGATTACTGTTATTTGAAATTTTGATTCTTTAAATTCTTTTTCTTAACAAAATAATTGAATAAAAAGGAAATATTTGATACTGATTTGCTTCATTGTGATTTGGGTTTTCTATAAAATGTATATTATTTGAAGTTTGTTAAGTAATGTTTCTTTTAATTAAAGAACTAAAAAAAAGGTTTCATAATCATGGTGTAAATTTGTCTTATCTTATTGAGGGATTAAAATGGGATAAGAAAAAACATAGGGTGTTCTAAAATAGACTGACGGCTTAAAGTTATTTTTTTAAGGTAATTTATTATGTATGTTACCGGCAAAGTATGAAATCATGCATTGTATAGAATGTCTAAAATTAGCCGGTAAAGTTTGAAATGATTTATATTTCACACATTGCCTAGGCATTCTACAGAATGCCAAATGAGAAACCAGCAAAGTATAAAATACATCTCCGATTCGTTAAAATACCAAATTCGAAACGTCATCCGATTTGATATTAATTTATTCGTGGATATAATTACATTTATTCGGTATTTTAATACTTACTAAGGATAGATTGTATTTATTCGATATTTTAATACTTACTGACGATAGATTAGAAGAAACATCAGTGTTTAGAGTATCGGGCAAATATATACCGGGCAATGGCACTTGACCTTAAAAAAATATCAGTGTAGGGTATACCGGACCCTAGACCTAGTATATATTTCGGAGATTTACCAAACGTCTAGTCATACTAGGTCTAGTTAAGTGCCATTGCTCGATATACATTTGCCCGGTATATCCTATACTGATGTTTTTTTAAGGTCAAGTGTGCCACTGCCCGGTATACATTTGCCTGGTATACCCTACACTGATGTTTTTTAAGGTCAAGTGCTATTGCCCGGTATACCCTACACTGATGTTTTCTTAAGGTCAAGTGCCATTGTCCGGTATATATTTGCCTGATACTCCAAACACTGATGTTTCTTCTAATCTATCGTCAGTAAGTATTAAAATACCGAATAAATGTAATTATATCCCCATAAATTAATATCAAATCGGATGTAATAAATATTTCGGACATTCACCAAAGCGACTATGTCACTGTCAACATTCACCGGTGAAAGACAACAACCACCGATTTCGGTCATTCACAGTAACATGCACATCATTTACATAATAACCTCATCAGGTCGTTTAATTCATATTTTGCCTAAACAGCATTTGGCATTCTATAGAATGCCGGCGTTTCATACTTTGCCGGTAACATATACAAAGTATATATAAGTTAATTTAATAATAAGTTATATAGAATTAAAATGCAAATGGTTATTTATTAAGAAAAAAAAGAACAATTCTAACAAAGTTATGTAAAAAGGCGTGAACTTTATCCTCAGAGTTCTTGAATTTAGTTCAAGAAAATTTTGACAGATGACACCGCAGGCCTCTTTTACTGTTCTTTCCGTTGAGTTTGCTAATTTCGTTCTTCGATTGTAAAAAGGGATTGCGGCTAATGCTGGACATTTCCAAAGTATATAATAATTTGACTTTCATTCATAAATTATTTTAAAATTATCTCGATGTAATTTTTAATTATTTTTCTTCGATTTGCAGTTTAAATGACCTGCGATTTTTCTGTCTGAAAATTTAACTAAAGCTAAAATTTCTGATAAAAAAAAATTTAATCGCCCTATTACATAAATTTATTGTAAGATTTTTGCCTTAATATTGACCTTTTTCTTATCATAAAACTTTGAAAACTGTCTATCTAATTTAGAACAACTTATAGTTTTAATGGAGAACTCATTCTTAAAAACTGTAGTGAAACTAAAATTTTCCGACAATTACGAAAGAAAAAAGATTTGTACCACTCTATCTTTCTGCTATTTAAACATTTCTTCAACATCAGCACCAGATTGCATCAGTGTCTGGATAGTCTGGTTGGTAGGACGTTAGGCTCGTGTTCATGAGAGCGGGGGTTCGTATCCTGCCGACTGAAAAATCCCCGTGTATTAAATGGTGACTGGTGCATGTAAATTTGTAGAGGTCACAAAGTCATCTAAGTTCCCATAACAAGTCAGTATCTCTAGTGGTACTGAATTGGAAATTGATCGTTTTTTGGTTCAGGTCAAAATTACCATCTGTAAAACGGATAGATAGAGAGATAGATAGTTAGAGAGGGAGGGTTGTCAGTTATAAATTTTAACATTTATATTAAAATTTTTAAAACTAATAATACTAGAAAGATAAAAACGGCACTCGATTTGAACTGTTATAAGTCTCATAAACGAGTAAAGCTACTTTTTATTTCTTTCTTCAAGTCACACACTCTGTTTTCCTTAGTTTAATTTTTTTTGGAAGTATCTGCTATTTTTTTATTAAATCCTAGTAATCATTCATATTTTGATGATTTTAAAACAAGCTTATGTAAAACTGAAATAATTGAATATTTTGTTACCAAATTGTTCTTTTTATTTAATGAAAACTATTGAGTTTTAAGAAAAAGCAAACAAACAATAAGAAATGAGTAGCAATTACGGATGTTAGTGAGCGGAGCGTGCAGGGGATGGTGCCTCCAAGTATTATACGAGGGTTGTAAATTAAATAGTGGCAACTTAACCTTGAAACTCACAAAAGACCGGGCATGCGCAAATAGGATATGGGAGCGGTGAGGTGGCGCTGTTGTTGATGTGTAGAGTGCGAAAAACAGTCGATCTGCCTAGAAGGGTAGTTGTTGCGTGGCGTTAAAGTGAGGAGTTTCGTTTCCATTGCTCTAAAGCATGTTTTCAAAAGGCTCAATGACGAAAAAAGACGAGATGCTTGAACCCGTCGTGCTACTGTCCTATACGGTAAAACATTTGCACCACAGGCTTCCACTAATCCTCGATAGCATTCTGTTGCATTTTTGCCACGGGCAACCTCGATTTTAAGCCACGACCTCTGATCACCTTTTGAAAACATGCTTTAGAGCGATGGAAACGGAACTCCTCACTTTAACGCCTCACAACAACTACCCTAAGCAGATCGACTGTTTTTTGCTATCTACACATCGACAACACCGCCACCTTAGCGCGCCCATATCCTATTTGCGCATGCCCGCCCTTCTGTGAGTTTCAATGTTAAGTTGCCACTATTTAATTTACAACCCTCGTATATCGTGTATAATTTTGTACATATGCATTGTTTTGCACTTGTATTTACTTCAAAGGGTTTGTTTAAGTATGTTAAATTTATCAACTATTACTGTAAAGCATACTTTTTGAGGTAATTACAAAAACTAGTTAGTGTTAATAAACTAATGCATCTCAGATCGCAGACAAGCTCTTAGAAATAGTAAGATTGCAAATTAGTATATAAAATCTACGCATTACACAAGAGTTATACAGAGTATTCATTTTTGCTTAAAATACAGTTATTATATTTCTTTTAAAATAATGAGATTTATTTATATTTGAGCAAAGATAATTCAATTTTTAATGTCTACTTTAAATACAAACTATATTCCTCCTGCTATGGAATGAAATGATTAGATTTAGAACCATAATCTTTTATGAGTAAATACGAAAGCAGCAGTATAAAGGAAATTTATTCGATTTGAAGAAAATTAGTTATACGACGAATAAAAGACATAAAACAACTACACTTCAAGGAAATGCTCATTTATTTTTGGTAATTGCACCAATCAGAGGAAAATAAATTGCTAAATTGCTGCTATTCAAGAAAAAGGTATGATTGAATTCCAAATATTTAAAATAAAATGTTGTTTTGGAGGAAAAAGTTTCATTGAATTACCTAATTAAATTTAAAAAAAAAAAAACTTAGTAGTATTTTAAAAATCCAATGAAATTAATTGGATTAAGAAATGAACAATAGCAGTGTTTTTCTTAAAAGAAATGAAAAAAAAATTATTTAATCATATAATAGAGATTTGAAGATTATCATTTAATTGGATTACTTTCAAATATGGAATGTTTTAAACTAGTTTAGCATCACTGATATTCTAATTAAGTTCTGTAAGTTCATTTATGTTTCTTTAGAAATACATCAATGTAATATTTTAAAAGTGTGATCTTTTAATGAATGAGGGAAAAAACGCAAAAGAAAAAGCGAAATATCCCAAATTACTTTTAGATTAATGATCGGATTTCTACGAACTAAAAGAGAATTGAAATGATTTATTGATGCCAATAAAAATATGCTTACTGCTCATTATTTATGTAAAAATATGCTTATCGCTTATAACAACCGATTATTTTTGTTGCTTAATCCGACACAAGCATTTATTCTCTAAATAAACATAATTGGGTACTTGCACTTCAGGTTGAAGAAGATCATGTATACTCACACATGTGACCTATGATGTCAGTACCAGCTGATCGTTTATAAGCAAAATGGCGTGTTAAAGTTGATCTAAGTTTCTCCATATAAGTTAGAATGTTAATTAACGTGAAGGTAATTAAATACACTGCCGTATCACACATAGAATTTATTGAAATAGAATTCTTTCTCTTCTACGTCTTTTACTCAGCTTATATATGATTTGTTCATAAATTTTATTGTAACCGCGATATATTTTTGTTTTGTGTACCTGGCAACGTCAATGCATAATTAATTTGCTTATGTTCTGCGTGGCTCCATGCCTGTCTTTGTGTTAAGTAAGAAATATATATAGTGAAAGAATTCAAATCTTTGTGAAAGAATATAGAATGTGCCACTTAAGAGAATTGATGCTTGGCGGATTCGGCTTACTCGAAATAGTATAGAAAGAACAGTTGTTGACGTAAGCAAATTCCACGGTTCAACAACCAATCAGGATCGAGATACCCACACTACGTCATTTGGAGGTATCCCATTGTTTTATTTTTTTTTTAAAATCTAAATTTTGTATGTCAGAAAAACTAACCAATGAAAAATTCTTAAAAAGTGAAATTAAAAACAAAATCTTTATTAATGTTATGTCTCAGAGTTAATTTTAAAAATTTATTTTGAATATTCGATTTTGACATTTAAATTTCAAAAATTATTTCGGCCATTATTAAATTAAAAAAATATTTACTAAAAATTGTTTCGTTTTTCTGCAAACGACAAAAATTGAAATATTTAGCGTTTTAAAAATTCGTTTTGGGGGGCATTTCGTATTTTCAGACATTTTAAGCACGCATTTCAGCTTAAAAAAAACACACACACAGTTCTAGTTTTTTTTTTTTTTGCTTAAGTAACTCTTAGTATCATTTACTCTTTCTCCAACATTTAGTAACTTTCATTAGTTTCAATATTTTGCAAAAATTAAAGACTGGGTATTACAAACATGCAACGCAATATGCTACTTTAGTATATATTACGTCAATTTTAATTAAAAAAAAATTTAAACTTCTAAATGTTAGTTAAACTGGTATGAGCTTAAAATGCATAAAGAGTTATTTTAGCTAAAAATTTTTTTTAGAAAGACTTGACCCTTCTTCTAATAACGGAGATAAATTCATTTATAGCCCCTGAAAGAAGTTAACCTCTTCTTAATATGGAAAGCGTTTTGAACATTGTTTACCATTCCACTAAAAATTCCGTTATTGGGAGAAATTCGCTATAGAGGGATTTCGTTGTTGGAAGAACGAGTAATGAGGTAATGACGATTAGATTTTCGTAGCGTACAAAAATAAATTTATAATATGCAATTTTGTTAAAAATATTGACATTTTGTAAGTATTTTTGATAGTTTTTGAAATGGAAAAAAAGTTTTTCTGAGCTTTGGGGATTGACCCAATGAGTCTTGTTTCGGAGGGGGGGGGGTAGCACTTTTAAATTGAAGCGATTCGATTTCTGAAAATAGTGTTTGAAAACAAAGACGCCTATTTAATTCTGATGCTTCCCTTTAAATAGCAAAAAGGGTACTTTAATTCAGAATGTCTATGATCAAAGTATATTGCTATCAATTATCGTCCTCAAAATAAATGTCCGTTAAAACTTTCAAACATATGAAAATGGTTTCGCAAATGCCTTGAATAGTAATTTAAAAGAAAAAAGTTGATGTTTTGGTTTTACACCTCCTATATTTTCCGAACAAGTTTGTTCAGCATTTTTTGAACAATCTAAATATATCTGTCAATGCATATAAATTGCTCTATTATAATGCCAGTTTGTGTTGTAGTGCAATCAGGACTCAAAACTTAATGGGAAGAAGAGAAGTGCGCCAAGTAAAATAATTTTATTATCAGTACCCAGATGCAAAAGACTTCAAATAGCTTTTGTTTCCAAAGAACTGCGATTAGCATACATCTCTTTGTTTTGCTAAAATTGTGAAAGGTTGCATTAAATAAACATTTGTTCAAGTGTCTGTCTGTATTGAGTAGTGAATGATTACCTTGCCAATTTAGGAGTAAGGCAACATAGGACGAGTAATTGTTCTGTATGCAACAGCAATTTTTATTCTAAATAGCATTGTTTTGTTGTTAACGTAGGTAGTCCATTTTCGTTTAATGCATTTGTTTGCATTTTTAAAAACTTAATAATGAGATATATTTAATGCTTATTTTTTTTTTCTTTGTAGTGTCAGAAAAAGAATTTAATTATCTAATTGCGTTTGTCAGTACTAAATTTAATGTGTTTGTTAGTTAGTACTTATTTCGCCGCGTAAGTACCAGTTAGTGCTTAATTATGTTGATTAGTACTCAATGTTAGTGCGTTTGTTAATTTGTGCTTATTTCGTTGTTTCGAGATAATTTTGCTAAAACGGGTGCAACATTGTTTTGTCATTACTTTGTTAATACGGGCGAAACGCTGTTTCGATATCTTTTTGTTAGAAAAAGCTGAAAGTTGTTTTCATATTGTTTTCTGAGAATAAGTTAAACATAATACTGCTTCGATATTGTTTTGATAAAGCAAAATCTAGCCACTGACATTATTTTCTATTTTTAAAGTGTGATTAAGACCAAAATGCTCTAAAATAAGTCTTCTTTTAAAAGTTATAATTCAAATATTGTTGTACAATCGAAAGTCGTTATCCAATTAAGGCTAATGTCCAATTATTATTATTCCTGCATTTAGTTTAATTATTATTATTATTAATATCTAATTAATAATCCAATCACAAAATCAATACAATTTACTAGGTTAGTAATGATAACTAAGAGGAAAATAAACACACTGAAACTTTACTTTATTAATTCAAATTGGAAAAGTGGATAAGGCAGCTGAAACCAAATTTGTATCATATAAACTAGAAATAAGACATAAATTCTTAATAATTAAAAATAAAATATAATATAAATGTGAGTTTGCAGAACAGTGGATAAGGCAGCTGAAACCAAATTTGTATCATATAAACTAGAAATAAGACATAAATTCTTAAGAATTAAAAATAAAATATAATATAAATGTGTGTTTGCAGAACAGTGGATAAGGCAGCTGAAACCAAATTTGTATCATATAAACTAGAAATAAGACATAAATTCTTAATAATTAAAAATAAAATATAATATAAATGTGAGTTTGCAGAACAGTGGATAAGGCAGCTGAAACCAAATTTGTATCATATAAACTAGAAATAAGACATAAATTCTTAAGAATTAAAAATAAAATATAATATAAATGTGTGTTTGCAGAACAGTGGATAAGGCAGCTGAAACCAAATTTGTATCATATAAACTAGAAATAAGACATAAATTCTTAAGAATTAAAAATAAAATATAATATAAATGTGAGTTTGCAGAACAGTGGATAAGGCAGCTGAAACCAAATTTGTATCATATAAACTAGAAATAAGACATAAATTCTTAAGAATTAAAAATAAAATATAATATAAATGTGTGTTTGCAGAACAGTACTTCATCAGGAGACACACTGCCTGCAAACACACAGGAGCCTTTCTGTTGTTAGTGGATTTAACTGTTAGTGGGGCACTGTTAGTTTTGGTTAAATCCATTAACAACAGAAAGGCTCCTGTGTGTTTGCAGGCAGTGTGTCCCCTGATGAAGTACTGTTCTGCAAACACACATTTATATTACATTATATTTTATTTTTAATTATTTTTAATTAATAAGAATTTATGTCTTATTTCTAGTATCTATTTAATAATTATTATTAATGTCCCATCCAATTATTATATTATAGTACATTAATTGGATGAAGCCGTTATCCAATTATTCTAATTAAGAACTTTTTTAAAAATAAGCTTTTATTACTTTCTAATTAAGCGAAATAAAAATTAAAGTTTAATTTTAATTAAATAAAATTTTATTACATTCTAATTCTTCCAAAATGCATTGGAATAAGTTCACTTTTTGGAACATTCTTCAATTATTAAAATGTAATCCAAAATCTATATCCAATTACTACTAATAATATTGTTATTTGGATCTTATTTTACTAAAAAAATTGTCTTTGCTTAAAGTAATTTTGAATAAACCCTAAATGCATTGGAATACTCCTACTTTTAATAGTTTTCTTCTAAATGCAATAGACAGACTTCCATGCAATAAAAGAACTCATTACTGATTCAAGAAGTCTGTAAACGTTCAAATGAAGGCAATCAGAGGTCCACTTCTCTTTTCGGACATTACTATATTAACTTCGTTGAGAGCATGAAAGACGCATAACTAAATAAAGTTTGTATATCACTAAGTTCAGAATAAAAGGAAAACTAGTTTAACGAAGGTAGCAGTTTTCTTTTATTGCTTAAAGTGATGGTGAATTTTACATTAACATTTTCGTAAGTAATAATATCTAAGTTTACAAGTTAATAAGAATAGAGCTTTAACAGATTATCTCATTTTAATGAAATTTAATATCTATAAAAGTAAAGAAAAATATTTTGTTCATCCAAATTATTTTTAGATTTCTTATATTTGGTAACCAATAGCCCAATGTGCAGCTCTAGTGCGACATAAATAAAGTACCTAGCCAAATTAAGGAAAAAAGAAATTAAGAAACTTTTAGAGATTTCTTATGATTAAACAGAAAAATGTTTACTGCGAATTAAATTTAAACTTACTTGTTGTCAAAGTATGAAGTACAGATCTGTGTTATGATCCCATCTTTGCTGAGTTGCCCATAAACAAAGGAGATAGGATTTAAAAAAAAAGTACCTCTCATTACCACCCTTTCTAGTTTAACTACACAGATTTAAAAAAAAAGTACCTCTCATTGCCACCTTTTTTTAGCTTTACAACACAGTTACAAATAAGCTGATTGTGTTTTTTGCGCTTTAATTTGAAAATGAGTGCTAGAACAATTTGATTATTTAGGTACTCTTTATTCACTGTGCTCAACATTTTTGTGTGTATCTTAAAAATTTTATAGTGTGCATTGCAAGGCTGGGGAATTTTATTCAAGGCGTCGTCATCAATTTCAGAAGAATTCAGAAAAAACAAGCTCGGATCACGGTTTGAAAAATAAATTCCTTTTTGTGCTGTGTTAGGAGAAACAGAAGCGTCAAAAGTGAAAGAATTTCAGTCCAACACGATCATTTAAGCTACGTGATTTTTCTTTGAATGTCCGACTGATTTATAGTTGGCTCAGTCAGATTTTTATGGGGAACATTTTAATGTAAGTTTGGTGAGTATTTACAGCAGGTCGATAATAATTTACAACTCAAGTTTCTTTTCAGCCTGTCACACTGACAAGAATATATCGAAAATGGAAAACACGGACGAGGTGTTTAAAATAGGGATGTTGCCACCTAATGTGAAAGTATTATAAAGCCAACTTTGCAATGGCTCTTCCTTAAGAAATGCGTCAAAAATTTGCTTCCATAGAAAATGCTGAAATTCTTTAAAATATTGCTCTCATATGCTTTTGTATAGTTCATGTCGTTTTTGTTTTCATTTATGTCATAGTTTGTTTTTAAAAAACAATTTTTTAGAAAGATCTTAAACATCGCTTACAAAGATTGTTGAGCACTTTTTAAAGATATTTATGCATATTATTTAATATGATTCTTTTTTTAAATAACGAGGTCCCTCAGTGATCGTGAGGGCACGGTTCCCAGCAGAACACCAAAGTCAAGCTGGCTCCGGTCAAAAAGTGGGTGGGTGACCGCTTTGATCAGCCAGAGTAGAGATCGAGGGTGCGTGGTATCGGTCACTCTTAAACTGTTCTACCGTAAATTTATCTGGCTAACATAACGAAGCAGCCATCTTCTCTGTAGAGAATCAAAATTGTGATGAAATATACTCGGATCATCCTCAGGGATGTTTTCCGAACTGTCGCCAATAGCATATTGTGCAGTTCTAGTTCGATGTAAATAAAGTACCCATTTAAGAACCAATAAAATGATATAGCAGCATGATCAATGACAATAAGAGTTTTTCTTTTCGATGATGTGGAAGCTCTCCCATAAATCTAGATCAATGCATGAAACACATTTGTGGACGATAGTATTTGAAGAAAAATCGTACATATAGCTTTCTGTCCAGCAATCTTTTGCCATAGCTCAGTGGATGCGTTCATAAACATAAAGTAAAATTAAAGTAATATTAAGAATAAGCTATGCATATTAAGAATAATATAAGATGCAAATCAAGATAATACAAAACAAGATAATAGAATGCAAGATAATTCAATACAAGGTAATACAATACAAGGTAATACAATGAAAGATAATAGATATTTAATGCAAGTTTTGTGAGCATTTACAGACTTTAATGATTTGCATCTCAAGTTTCTTTTTAATCTTTCGCAGAGATGGAAATAATATTCAAGATAAAACGAGTTGTTTAAAGTATGGTTTTTTGACATTTGATTTGTTAAGGGCTCACATTTGATTCATCTCACACTTAATTGGGTAAGGGCAAGTGAGCAAAAGACACGCCATTTTAGTGGTCTGTTCAAAAATAATAATTTTGCAGCTGCGTCATATATCTGTCTTTTTCTTTTTTTAAAAATGAATGCTCTCCTTATTTATCGAAATATGTAGTCAAGTCTAGGATTCTAGTATGGTTACGAAACTATAACCATTTTTTTAATAATTCGATGATATATAGATAGCTCGAATTTAATTTCTGCCTGATGAGTTTAAATTTTAAAATCTTATAAATTGTTTTGAAGGTGTATTTGTATAATTTCATAACGAAATAAAGCGAAATTATTTTAAGTCGCGGATGATTACTTAAATCAAATATCGCAATGGTCTTTTTTTTTTAAACTTGCAATGCAGTATATTAAATTTTTTCGAAGTTAAATTTTTTTGTCCAATTGGGAAGTTTTTTCAAAAAACTTAATATTTTTTTAGTTTGTTCAAAAATTGGAAGAACTCCTTACGGCAAGCTGGTATAGGTAATTTAAAACTATAACATCGCTTCAAATTTAAGGCTTTCGAACTGAGACACTTTATTTTCCTTGGCGATAAAAGTTGTAGCAGAGTAAAAATTGATTCTTTCTTCTTGCCCTGGAATAGAACAAAAGACTTTTCAATAAAAAGCACCATCAAATTGCGTTTTGACGTAAAAATTCCTTTCGTTAATAGTCTTCCATGTAGTGATGTAATTGGCAGATTTTTTAAATTTAAATGTTTACATAAAGTTAAACTTTAAAATCAAAAACGACAGCTTTAATTATTAACAAGACAACGTGATCTCTACGTGATAGAACCCCATGATTTAAGTATTATATTAAACTTTACTTTAAAGACTCTTTAATGACAGACAATTTCCAAAATAAATAAATAGATTTTGCAATAATTAAAAGCAAAATTTATGGCATGGCATCTTTATTCAATTGAATCGCGAAATTACACATACGCATTCAATTTTTCAATTGGAATTCTTCTTAATTATTCAAAATGCTTACAAGCAAAATTAGTTTTTGATATTTATATATTTCTAATGAAACAATTAGCTTTTAAAAAATTAAAAAAACGTGTGTCAAAAGAACTGTTAATTTTCTAATACGTGGGAGGATAAGTTTGACTTCTTTAACAGCAAAATATCTACAAACAAGATTAGCTTTTAATATTTTTACATTTCTTATGAAATAATAAGCTTTTTAAAAATTAAAAAAAACTTGCGTCAAATGAACAGTTAATTTTCTAAATCGAGTGTGGATCAAATATAAGTTAGGCTTCTTTAATAACTAATTATTAAAATACTACTGTAAAAAAATACGAAAATGTTATTTTTCTACATAATTTCAGTGAACTTCCACATTTAACGTCCATAAAAAAACGTCCACTGTTTCATAAATTTTTTTCTTTTTTTTTTAAATTCCAGTAGCATGGAAAGAAATAGACTGTGTAATGAAGCAATTTTGCACAAAATCTTCTACTTTTTAATTGGATGAAAATCTTTGCACCCCCTCCCTAAGGTTCCTTAAGGGGTTCGAACAAATTGCAGCCTGAAGGTGCTAAGTCTGGGCCACATGGAGGATGTTCAACTATTTCCCTGCCTGCCTTCATCGTGGTACAGCGTCTTTATGAGGTATCGGGTTGTCCTGATGCAAAAGAAATTTGCGGATCGTTATGCCACGCCTCTGGGACCGATGGGCTGATTTAACACAATAATAATTTGCATTAATTGTTCGTCATTCAGGAAAGAACTAAACGTACACAACACCTCGTGTGTCTAAAGAAATACTTGCGAGTTTCTTACCAGCCGATTACAGAGATTTAGCTTTGAATGGAACAAATTAATTTTTCCTACGTCATTCCATACCGGGTTGCTTTGTTTTAGGGGTGTAGTGAAGCAAATAAGATCTTCTGGCCGATATAGCCAGGTTGAAAGTGCGCTGGATTCACGTTTGTGAGAACGGGAGTTCGAATCCAGCGAGCAGAAGACTCCCCGTGTAGTAAATGGTGACTAATGCACGTTAAATCTGTCGGGTCACAAGGTCTTCCATGTTCCCATAACAAATAAATGCCTTTAGGGGTACTAAATTGGAGAATGACTGTTCTCTGGTTCAGGTCAAAATTACGATCTGTTTATGAATGAATGAATGTATAAACGGGTCCGCTCTATTAAAGGGTGTGACGTATGAGTGTGGCAGAAATCGAATTCTTGGCCATAGATGGCGCCACTGGAAAGCAGGAATAACCACATCCCCTCTGTCTTAATGGCCGACGATAACGACAACAACAAGTGAATCTCTTTCTGCTATATAGTGACTCAATAATCTCTGACAAATTTCATTTCTAGCTCATTACGCTCACTCATGATTCAAGGTACTAAAAGAAAGAACTTACAAAAAACTAGCCAAACAATTATTAAGACTCTAGATATAGTTCTATTGTTGCCTTGACAACGAGAATAAAAATCGTCTACTTCTATTAAAAAAGTCTCATTCATATTTGATCCACTAACGCATAACATTAGTTTTCTTGCGGAGAAGTTATTTATTGTAGACAAATTTGCAAATAATTAGAAATAAAATTACAATTTTATATTCAAATAGTTTTATCAGTAAACCATCAATTTTCGTAACTTTGTCATAGCTATGTGTTCATTTAAAAATTAATAAATAAAATAATGAAAGTAATAAGTAAATAAAATAATAATAATGAAAAACCCCAAAGTAAAACGTAATTTAATGGAGCTAACTTGATTCGGACGCGAGGTAAGAAAAGCTTTGAGAAAACTTCGCCAAGAGTGGTAATTGGCACCACTATCATTTTTTCCCCACCTTAATTTACTCAATTTTGTTGCTGCTCGCCTTAAATCTCTTTAGTTATAAGAACTTTAAGTGTAGATAACCAGGAACTCAAATCTAAGTATTGCGATAATGGGATGTTAAGATATCTATTTGTTAGTGAATTATGAGTGAATTTAAAAAAGTTATTAGTGAATTTAAAAAAGATTTTTCATAAATTTATTTTTTAACCTTTGCTTCCTAAAATATTGAACTTATATTTAATAATTATATTGAATCGTGATTTTAAGGCACTTGAAGCTATTTTGAAAAAATTTTTAAATTTTTTTTAAATTTATTTATTTCCAATGAGCTGCACAATCGGTCTTGCTGATGAGCAGACCTAGTGCGTTCTCCAGAGGTGGTATCCACTCTTTCAGGACCACCACAATGGGTGAGATACCGTTGGTCATGTTAATTTGGACGTCTAGTTTCTGCCATTTTGAAATATTCCTGCATTGTTTTTGAAACTTTTCTGAAACGTAACTGAAACATTTTAAAAGGATTTTATGATGCTTAACACTATTTTGAAATATTCTTGCATTGTTTTTGAGACTTTTCTGAAACATAACTAATACAATTTAAGTATGATCGCAGAGAAGTGGATATTTATACAGTGTAAGAAATTTTGGTGCATAGTCGATGCCATGTTTGATATTGAGGTAAACTAAATACACTTTTAAGTACATAACTGTAGTTATCGAGCAAAAAATTATCTAAAATTGTAAAGATAACAATTGTTTGAAGGAATTAGTGCAAATATATTTCTAAAAAGAGCCGACCGTACTGTGTAGGGGTCAGGGAACTGTTCTTTCAGTTGAAAAGTTTTGGCTTCGAATCCCGGGCAAGGCACGTGTGTCCTTTCATTCTCTGTATTATCTGTTATATGGTGCCCCTAAAAGAGTGGCCAACAAATCTGCCGTAATACGACTGAATTGACGAAATGTCAACGCAGGTGGTCATTGGAAACAAATATTTCAAAAAAAAAGTACTTGTTTTATTAAATTAAATGTTTTTATAATTAAGTCTTACATGATAATATGTCTTGGCAGAAAGCAAACAATCAAAAAATGAATAAATAAATAAAAAAAATTATAACAGTGAAAAAGTATATAAAAATATGACTACAAGAAGCGTAAAAAATTTGTTCACTTCAACACCAAAACTGGTGGAAACTATGCAGCAAAGTTTTTTACAACGTGCATTACATTCGATGGGGCATATAAAATTGATTCTAAAGCGTTAAGACACCTTTTTGGATATTAAAAATTTTTCAAATCAACATATAATTCTGTGATGTTTGAAATCATTTGTGCTCTCTGTGTAATTTTGAGTTCTAATTATAAAAAAAACGGTTCGTACTGAAAATTACTTAAAATAATGCTTACACCATCACAGAAATTTCATTGCATAACGACTCTACTCCATTTATATTTTTTGTAATCGATTTTGTACTCTTAAATGTGAGAAATACAAAAATTAAGCATTCCATTTTTTTCAACCCTAGACACTAACTGTAACTATTCATTGAAATGTTTTCTCACGAAAAATAGTAGAAATACTTTTGTAACACATTTAACATGTTACATTTTACGTATGGTTTAGTATTCGTTTATATTATCTATCTCTTATTTGTTTGGAAACGCGTCTTTCAAATGAATGATTATTTTATTTAAATGATCATTTTATTTAAATGATTTAAGATGGTGAAACGTGAAAAATGTGTTAAAAACATTTTCTTATATAAAAACCTTATACAAACTCATGAATTCTTTGCTGCTTGGCATCGATATAAATGATTCTCAAATTATTCTAATGATTTCATATTGATGGTTTTTTCATAATGCTTTCTTGATAATGACTTTAAAGATTTTTCTCGTCACATAAATTTCTCTAAATGATCATTTTGCTGAAAAGCGGTGCGTCTTTGGTAAAAGGTATTTTAAAGCAATGATTTATATTATAATTCATGTTATAAATTGAAATTTTATTTAAAATACCACATTCGTTTCATTTCACATTGCTAAGTACCTCCTCCCTTGTTACATATAACGTATATACGACAACAGGACCATCGACCATGTATATTTCATCGACATTCGCAAATAGTTCTCTAGATAGACTCTATGTTGCTCTAAACAGGGTAACTTTAATTAGAACCACCCTGAAGTTGATGGATGTTGATACAATATAATGGATTATACACCGAAGAGCTATTACGTTATGACCACCTGCTAATAACATGTAGGACCACCTTTAGCCCTCAAAACTGCTAGCACCCGCAGTGGCATTGATTCCACAAGGTGCTGATAGGTAGTCGGAGGTATCTGGTACCAAGCTCTCCCCAACTGGTCCTGCAATCCCCTCACATTGCGAGGGGGTAGCGTGGCAGCACGAATTTGGTTTTCAAAGTAGGATCACAAATGCTCTATTGGATTAAGGTCAGGTGAATTTGGGGGCCAAGACATGACTTGAAAGTCACTGGAATGTTCCTCGAACAAATCCATGACGATTCGACTCTTATGACATGGTGCATTATCCTGTTGCTAAGCACCATTCCCCGCAGGAAAAACTGTTGCCATGAATGGGTGAACCTGGTTTGCAACCATGTTCAAGTAGCTTACAAACGTCAGGGATTGTTCTATGAGGATTCTGGGTCCTAATGTGTCCCATGAAAACATTGTTCCTGGGCGAGAAGCCATGAAAACCTGAGCGAGCCCATTGTTATAGATGGAACGTGGTCATAATGTAATGGCTCTTCGGTGTATATTATAATGCATATATTATTGCTAAGCATCCGCTTAGCCTAGTTTAAACGACATCCGCCAACCAGAATGAACTCTATGTTGGTTTAAACATATTCATTTTAATTTAAAAAACGCTGCAGTTGAGGGATGCCAACCATATTAGTTATATGCGACATATGTTGTAACTAGGTATACGCGTTATATAATTTGCTACCATTCGCCAACTAGAATGAACTCTATATTGGTGTAAACTGGGTTAATTAACTAGAACCATCCTGTAGTTGACGGATGTTATGTGTTATAATGCATTATACACTGAAGAGCCAAAAAACTGGTACAGGCATGAATATGCAAATAAAGGGGTATGGAGCCAATCAAAGTACAGCGCTGCGATCGGCAACGCGTATATATGACAACAAGTGTCTGGCACAGTTCTTGGATCGGTTACTGCTGCTACAATGCCAGATTATACAGATTTAAGGGAGTTTGAACGTGGTGTTATAGTCGGCGCACGCGAGATGGGGCATAGCATCTCCGAGATAGCAATGAAATTTGGATTTTCACGTACGACCATTTCACGAGTATACCGTGAGTATCGGAAATCCGGTAAAACATCAAATCTACGACACCGCTGGGATATTTGGGATGCCTTGCAACGTGATGTTCAGAAGATATCCCCACCCCCTCTTACTCCCACTGGTTTATGGACAGCCATGCAGGAGTCATGGTGTCAATTATCTCCAGCACTACTTCGCACATTGATCGAATCCATGCCACGTCGTGTTGCGGCACTTCTGCGGGCTCGCGGGGACCCTACACGATATTAGGCAGGTATACCAGTGTTTTTGGCTCTTCAGTGTATATTGCAGCTAGGTATGCGTGTTACCTTGTTTGCTGGACATCTTTAAATTTGAGAGAATTTTATGTTGGCATAAACAGGGTAGTTTTAATATTAAATACTCTGTAGTTGATAGATTTCATGTCAAGTATATGCATTATATGTTATGACTAGGTAATACGTGTTATTTAATTGTTCGACATCCGACAATTGGAATGGGTTTTATGTTGGTCTATGGTAACTTTAATTAGAAACATTTTGCAATCGACCGAAATCGCAAAAATTTGGTATATGCGTTATACAAACCTTGGAGTGGATTACAATTAACCATTTTTAAATAAACATTTAGCCCATTATAGCGGACTGATGTTGATCAAACTTGATGCATAAAAGTTGATAAAGATATAGACCACGGGGAATGCATTCAGAGACGGCACAACAGCGGAAAACAGCACTGTTCGTGGTGGAGTTCTGGACTTCGGCAGATGCGCAGAGAGGTTAGGGCCCTCAGGAGACGCTATCAGAAGGCCACTGACGGTCAAGAGCGCGAAACTTATAAGATCAGATTTAAGAAACAATTGGGGCTTTATAAAAAGGAAATTAGGAGGGCTAAGGCTCAGGACTTAAAAAGATTCTTGAACAGAGTTAATGAGGATGGGGCCTTCTCGGCTCCATATAAAATCGCCAAGGGTGATAATCTGAGATTGTCCATCCATTGTCAAGTTGTGGGAGATAATGGTGTTCTTACAACGAACTTTGAGGATACGATTTTTGGCCATCATGTCGTACAACTTCCCGGATAATGAGGATATACAATGTGAACCATTGGAGAATAGTCACAATGATTTGCCTTTCACTAGGTCAGAATTGGAAGAAGTTGTTGGGGACCTTAAATGTAATAGAGCTCCGGGCCCTGATGGACTCCCAAATGAAATTTTTAGAGACATATTTTATTTTAATTGTAATTGGTTATTGACTATTTTTAACATTTGCCTTGCTCTTAATCACTTTCCTGTGCCTTGGAAATGTGCCAGATAAGGAATATAGAACAGGCTCTGGCATGATTGTGAAATTGGATGGTGAGACTATTGAGGTGGCCTCCATCAGACTCACCAATAACTCTAGCGTTTATGTTGCAGAGCTCGTGGCAATTAAAAGGGCAATTTCATGGCTTTCTGACATGAATTATCCCAGGGCAACCATCTACTCCGATTCGCTGTCCTCGTTACAAGCACTAAACAATCCAAAGCTTATTTCAAAACTTGTGGAAGAGATAAAACTTCTTTGGCATGACAACATTGATTGCTATTGGGTCAAAGCCCATGTGGGCATTCAAGGCAACGAGGAGGCGGATCGGGCAGCAAAAGAAGCCACGAGTGACTGCAACATCTCAATTGAAGTCCCCAGTTCCAATGCCCAAATTAAAACCGTGGTCAAATCACACAATATGAGTCGCTGGAAGCGGGAGTGGCAGAGTTCCGGGAAGGGCAGGCAAACTTTTAAATTCTTCAAGGAACCAAAACTAAACAGACTGCAGGCAAATTTTTATTTTAACCAATTTTTAACGGGTCATGGAGTGTTCGGAGAACATCAAAATAGACTATTTAATAAAAACATTCAGTGCTGTGGGGAACAACAAACAATCGATCATTTAATTTTTAATTGTTCCCATTTCCGGACACTTCGTGACAATATTTTTACCAATTTTAATCAACACCAATGTTTTGACAATTTGGCCTGCAGAAAAATTATCATCTCTATTATTAAACAAACACTGGAAGATGCACTCGGAGACAGGCAATAACACCCGGAACCTGCGCTCCCTACTTCTTGGGTGTCTCAGGCATTTCATCGGCTTTTAACTTATTGTTTTACTTTATTCCATTTTTAATGTTTCTTCCTTAATGATTTTATGTTACTCATTAATTGTCATTCATCTTTTTTACTGGGGCTTGATTCTATGCTTTCATGGGGTTTTTTTAATCACTGTCAACTTTTTAATATTTCTTCTTATCCGTTTTACCTGCATTTTTCCATTACGATGTAATCTCAGTAATTTTAACTCTTTTTGTGTTCGATTTTAATACATTGTGATTTTATTGTGTTTGATTTTACTACTATGGTCTTTTGACTGTCTGTTTGCCCCTTTGGGTGTTTATGTAACTTTTATTTCTATTTATTGTACAATTTCTGTTTGACGTAAACCCTACACAAATAGGGTACACAGCAGTATAAACCTTTCAAACTCATCTTTTTCGGTTAGGGAATTCGACTATGGACCGAGAGGAATCTGGTTTGATTCCAACCGGTGCCTTCACTTTGGTGACCTTGAACGATGGACATGTAACTCTCCAATATCCTGACGGATGACGGAAATACCAATCGCCTTTTTCAAGGTTCATCAAACCATCAAGGTTCATTGAACCGATGGTTCGACAGGTGAATTGCCTTGATCTCAAACTACGTCATGAATACGTGAAACGCTCACGACTCACTAAGAGTCAAACTTTCCTGTTTAAAGGAAGAGGAGGACTGTGCATGAGCATATACACAAAAGAGCCATTATATTATGACCACTCTCCATCTATAACAATGGGCTCGCCCAGGTTTTCATGGTTTCTCGCCCAGGAACAGTGTTTTCATGGGGCACATTAGGACCCATAATCCTCATAGAACAATCCCTGACGTCTGTAAGCTACTTGAACATAGTTGCAGACCAGGTTCACCTATTCACGGCAACAGTTTTTCCTGCGGGGGATGGTGTTTACCAACAGGATAATGCACCATGTCATAAGGGTCGAATCGTCATGGATTGGTTCGAGGAACAGATACCTCAGACTACCTATCAGCACCTTGTGGAATCAATGCCACGGCGGGTGCTAGCAGTTTTGAGGTGGTCCTACATGTTATTAGCAGGGTAGTCATAATGTAATGGCTCTTCGATGTATAGTTCTCTAACTCTCTCTGGTTGGGGTATATGAATGGGAAACGGGCCGTAAGCGACTTCAGGTATCCAGATGTTTAATTCAATTTAGTTCAGGTTGGGGCATATGCCCTTTTTCCTTTTATTTAGAGTATCTGAAAAAGTGAGAGTACAGATTTTTTTTTACTGAGTAGAAATTTGATTTTTGTAAATATGAGCTTAGAATTTCCAACTTTGTTACTGTCTGAATTTAATTAAAAAAAATATACGAGGATAGAGTATTAATTAGAATTTAGGTAATACTTGGGCTATTACCTCTATGAAATTTCCTATATTTTGTTTATTTCCGATGTAATTTGAGGGATTTTGGAGAGTTTAAATTTCAAAGTTTTTTTAAACATTTTATTTCGAAATCATTTTGGCAAAAATGAATCGACTTTTAAACTGCTCGTTAAGTTTAAGCTTTGATTAAAAAGACATTTAACAATATGGGCACACAGCCGAATGTAAATTAATAAATAGGAATATAATTAATATATTAAATTACATATAGTAATTACACACATATAAGAGAATTTAGGACATATAGGAGCAATTTGTTTTGAAAAAAAAAGAGATTATTTCTTCTCTTTAAAAAAATAAGCTTCCTCTTATAAACTTTTAAACTGTCAAGTAATTTCAAATTTTTATGAAAAAAAAGACATTTTTAAATATGTGATTTGAGAGAGAATTTAAATGTTGTGTTAATCTTTTAACAGATCTCTCCAGATCTTAACAGATTTGAGGACGTTTCTTTGAAACGTCCTCAAATAAAAAACCCTTCTTACGATTTACATTTTGAAACTATTTTCTTCTCTTCTTCCTTTAAATTCTTATAAGTTGAAATTCTCTGTTTTGGAAAAAAAAGAGCTGATTTCCTTTATTAAATGAGTTTTCACTTTTAAACTTTCAAACTGTTTGGTTTATTCAAATTTAGAAGGAATAAAAATTTTTCAAAATGAATGTCATTTCTGAGAATTTAACTACCTTAATAGTTGAGAAAAATTATCTTAGTGAAATTTTATTCAATAACGAATTTTACTTTCAATTTCTTTTGCTTAATTAGGCTTTAAATAAATACTTGTTCTCAGAGAAAATAAAATAACTAATTTTTGTGAAGTTTATACTTCTAGATTATGAAAGCCTCATATAACTATAAATTTTTATGAAAAATTAAAGTTTTCAAATGCCGGATAAATCTGAAATTTAAAATAACCCCTTTTTTCTTATAAAAAGTTCTTTATGGGTAGTTAAACTTGAGGAATTTTCAAAAATATGGTTTTTACGAAATAATATGAATAATTTATATTCTTCTTGTACAAAGTTTAAGAAAAAAATCCTTAAAACTTTACATTGTTTAAATTAAAAACTTTTTTTGAAATTTTGAAAAAATTTTTTACATCACTTAAAAACGTATTAAAAATCATGCTTTCAACAAAACACAGTGAAATAATTTCTCTGAAATTATAAAGGAGAGATAATTCACCGCATTCTATGCATATTTAAATTAGCTTTCATTATATCTTTAAATCATATTACTGATTAAGCAATATTCTTCGAATATGGAACGGTAACAATTTAGAAAAAAAATTAGAATATAATGACGATTAACTACAAAAGACAGAAAATTATGGTTATATTATTACGTTCACTGGTCACCCATTGGTCAGTTTTATTTCTTTTTCTAGACAGATGTTCATAAACATCACAATATTTCAACTTATGGTTTGCAAAAACTGTATCAATTGATGTTTGTCCTCTCGTTGTCCGATGAACTGGATTGGTTTACAATTCCAGCCAATTCCATAAGATGCCAAAAATTTCCTTTTCTCTTGCAGTTTTCATATTTATATTAAAATAACCACCAAGACATCAATTGTAAATAAGTGATTCATAAACAGGACATAAATACTCTAAATTAATATTATGTAGAAACGTTGAAAATGCTCACTGGTGAAAAAAGCAACTCAGTCTGGAAAACAACTCTGAGAAGTTCCAAAACTATCGTCTGCTTTTTTTTGTTGCTTGATTTCGCTGCGCTGATTTTTATTAATGTCTCATGTTTGCTTGATTTTTTTATGATTCTCACAACTCTTTATTTGTGGTTATGGTGCTGAAATTGATCTAGTCGATGAATGTGATCTCGTGGAAAAACCTAGAACAACAAACATTCTCCCAATCAGTAAGAGATTGCAGATTTATTTTAAGACTTTCCTCGCATGAAATGAAGCTTAAAAAAGGACGCTCAAAATAAGTATCTTGAAAAACAATATCAATCCCATGTAACGTTCAAATGTCAGGTGATCATCCTCAAGGGGATTTACAATTTATGGTTTCGATTTTCTATTTCTCCAATTCAAATGTTCAGTTTATCTTTGGGTTAAAAATGTTTGTTTTGTTCTCTCTATGTATTTTCTACGTTTTTTCGTAAGTACTTCCTTGGTGTTTTGGTGTTTTCCAGCCTTATTTTAAAAACAGGGAGGTTCTGCACATTTCTCGCTTTGCTCGTATTCCCTCCTTATCAATACGTTATTATTTTTTGTTTTGTTGCATGAAAACTTAAATGTACTCAACGTAAAGTTCCCAAAGTGATTTATTAAATTTATACAGATTTAGTCCCCTATTCTATCGGGGTAAAATTTGAATTACAGCCTTTTCCTTGGATTAATATTGCAGTTTTAGCGAAATGCTTGCTTAAATTCCAATTCAAGTTTTCGTTCATATTAAAACTTATTAAATGCTTTTCGTCATAGAGTTTATTTGCCAATTCTGAAAATTTAGTTCTTAATCATTTTCAACAATTTTATCTTTAATATATTATTTTCGAGTGCTGATTGGGCATAACCTGACACAAAAACTTATTATAAAAGTAAATATAATTTATTTACTGCTTAATAGATGCAAAACTGTTTAAAGCTGTTCACAGTTAACGAAATCTGAAGCTTCCTCGTTAATTTAGGAATTGTATTTTATAATTTTATAACCGGCGTTAAACCGTAGAAAAAATTTCTGAGTTTTCTATTATCAGTGCACAACTCCATAGTCTTGTAATTCTGAACCCAACCTGGAAAACAATGTGACTGCTGGTTCAAGCATTGAGACAAACTAGCTTTCGTAGAGAACTTTTTGATGGAACCCACATTTGCGTTACATGGAGAGGAAAGGAACAAAACCCTTGACGGGGAGGGGTTTTTAAACTATGATCCGCTTACCACTGAGAATATTTTACGTTAGCACTGTTATCGGCGAGACCCGGGAAAAGAATTTGTATCAAATAACAGAATTTTTACTATTTTTTACTACAGATTCCTGAGAAATTAAATTTTGAAAAAGTCACAAATTTGAAATTTGTTACCCAGGAACTATTCAACTAATTTTACTTAAATTTTATATTTCGCCATGTAAAATTGTATATCGTATCTTTCAACATTTTTCGACTATTATTAAATGAAATAATAGAAGTTAATAAATATTTACTATTTTTTTTTCGCATGGAATTATCTCTGGATAAATAAATGTTATAATTGCGTGCAAAAACTTTTCAACTCTCTTAAAAAGTCCTCGGGATATGTCGAAATACGCAAAAAGTAAAATTAGCATTCAGGGGTGCAAACGTTTGATTGCTCTTCTGACAAAACTATTTCGACCATATTTCGCAGATTGCGGCTACCCCCTATATTTTTGAAATAAGATATCTGTACGAAAAAAAGGTACGTTTTTGTGCCTGATTCCGTAAAATATCGTCTGCACTAATTAATCAACATATTTGAAGCTACCCCCTTGAACCATTAAGATTAAGTTCTAGAATGAGAAGATCCTATCATTAGATCAAAATTTATTCAGGAGTTTCTTCTTTAGCTCACTGTACATATTTTATATAATTAGACATAAAAAAACCTAAATTAAATAAAGTAATTTTAGAATAAATATTTTTAGTCAGAATCTCAATCTTTGATCTTATACACATCATTCACTCACGGGCAAGCTTCTAGTCCCATTTTTAGGTGGTCATCATTGGAATGCCATTTCAATTTGAGGATATGGTCAGTTGTTACCTTTTATTCATACCATGATCCCTGATGACTCAGGGAATAGAGTGTTCGCCTTCCAATGAGGTGAACTGGGTTCGAATGTCAGAGATGGCTGGTTGATACGAACTCCGAACCCAGCTTGCATCGACCACAGTACTGACGTGAAATATCCTCAGTGGTAGACGGATCATGGGATAGAATCTAATTGCTGTCAGGCTAACCATGTGAGGTTCTCGTGGTCTTCCCCTCCATGTAACGCAAAGGAGGATTAGGTTCGTCAAAAAGTCCTCCAAGAAGGCAAGTTTCTCCCAATACTTGATCCAGGAGTTCCCTCGTCTTCCGGATTGGGTTCAAAATTACAAGGCTAATAAGTTGAACATTAGTAGTCGTAATCCTAAAAGTTGGGTCGACTGTTCAACGACGGTTATAAAATGAAATATAAAATATATAACTGCAACACGACAAAAAATAGGAATTTCATACACGACAGATTTAATGTGTACACTGCTGCACATAAGCACAGGTTGTCTTGTCGGCTGTCGGGTTCGAACTCACACCCTCCTGCTTTCCCTGCGGTATTAGCGGTACTTTAACTGACTACAGCACCGGATTGGTAGTCGTGCAATATTAAAAATTTATACAGGCTGACTTAATTTATTAAATAATATTGATTATATTAAAATTCAATCAGTATTTCAGATAAAATAATTACATACAATTTACTTTTTATCCCAATTTACAACTATAGTACATAACATTAACAGAACATTAATTTTTCTTCTTTATCTCTTATTCTTATTAAAGAAAAAATATATAGATTTATATTTTTTGCAGTTATAATTTTCATGATTTTAGAAAAATCTCAATCTTAAAAACGTGCTTTGCAAAATTAATTTTGTAATTTAACTGAGGCCTTAGGTGGAAAATGAAATAATCAAAGTCATAAAAGAGCAATATAAACAATCAAAGTCATAAAAGAACAATAAAAAGTTAGATAAAAGATCAAATTCAACTGCAAAATCATTTGTAAATACTTTTTTTTCCCTCAAACATTATTATATTTTTATACTTTAATATAATAGGGGAATTCGAAGATCAGAATTTGAATTTTAAAGAACGAACTTTGGCGAAGAAAATAAAATTAGAAAAGACACAAACTGTTCAAAAATAAAAAATAAAAAAGTTTATAAAAATAATTTTTTTTTCTCTAGAGGGAAAACGATTAAACATGTTATCCAATATTTGATTATTCACTATTTAGTTTTATTATTTCTTAAACTGTTTAGGCAGACGCAAACATTTCTTGCATGCAAAAAATTACATTGTACTTAAGAATAAATGAGAATTTATAAATTTACTTTCTAAACTTAAATTTGAATATTCTTTCCTCCACTCGCTTAAAGGTAATAAAACCCAATGTTTGCAATGGAATTTAATGTAGGTTTTGTTTACATTTAAGTCCCGTTCGCAAATATTTATTTAAGTTCTTTTTTTAATTGATTTTCGGTGTTTTTTTTAAACTGTTATAATATTTCCGTGGAACTGAAATTCTTTGAACGTTTTTGCCTTTTTATACGCAAGATTATTAATCTTATTATTTGTTTATATTTACCGAGTTTTTTTCTTAAATCATGAAATGCGATTCGAAATAACTACCATTAATGTATGTTCTTTAATGTGATTGTGTAATATTTTGTAATGTATTGTTTTGTCAAAGATTAAGGAATGCAAGTTAGTATTTAAGCTAGGAATAAGCAAGTTAATATTAGGCTAAACGATAAGTCTATCGAAATCTAACGAATTCCTATCTAGCTAATTTTCCTATCCAAAGTCCCTTTAATGAAATCTAACGAATTTGTGGAAGGTAGGACTAAAACATCAAGGTCCGTTAGCTAGCCGAATGAACATTGCTATCTTTGTGTTATAATACCCGCTACAATTATTTCCGGGGATGTGAAAGTTTTAGAATGATTCTGCCTTTTTATCTGCAGTAGTTTTAAATGTATTTTTTTTGTTTATATTGCTGTAAAAGCTTTTTTTTATTAAATTGTTCAAGGCTCTAAGTAATAACTGTAATTAGTATATATATTTCTAATATTCTTGTTAAAAATATGGAGTCATGTGATAGTGAATAGAAAAGGTAATTAAGGAAAGAACAAATTAGTGAAATCCGAATTGTATGTGAAACAGCAAATTATTGAATAGTAGAATCAGTAATCAGTGTAATATTGTAAGGGAGAATCAGAGAAATAGAAAATCAGTGAAGAAGCGAATCTTTCAACTAAAGAATCAGTGTATATATATATATATATATATATATATATACATATATATATCGTCACTGAGAGGGAGAAATAAGCTGGTGTTTCAGGCACCAGGCTAAACGCAAATATTATTATTGTTTTTTTCAATGCCCACCCGGATAATGACCTAGGTCATACTGGCATCTGAAAGGCAGATTTGTTGGCCATGCCTTGCCCGGGATTCGAATCCAGAACCTTTCTGATGCAAGGGCAGTTCCCTAACCCTTACACAGTCCGGTCGGCACGTAAATATTATTTATTGAGACATATTCCTAAAGAGCTAGTATTTAAGTGACACAAAATCGTTGTGCTCCTCAATAAAAGTTAGGGTAAATCTTGCAAAATAAATATGTAAGATGTTTCGTTTTGGAGAATAAGGGAAACCTAAGTAAATATAATTGGTCTGTTAAATAAGTTCAGGGAAAAAGTCTTTCTCGCGAGTTAGTTAAAGGGATAATCGTTAAAATGTTAATTAATGCATATTTGAATTAAAAATAGATTAAAAGACAAGATGTGAATATTAAGTGTGAGAAAGAATGCTTCGTTTTGAGTAATAATTTAAGAAAAAGATTTACAGAAAAAGAATAACATAAAAAGTTTAGTTGAAGCTTTTTATAAATATAAAGTTAAAAAAAACAAAGAAAACATGGAAAAAGTAATATATTTTCAAAGAGAAAGAGAAAAATTATTAATAAATACCATGTTTTTATTTTTTTAAAACTTTTTTAAATAAGTAATATTAATAATAATTACTCATTTTTTCTCAATTGTATATATTTATTTTTAAAAGGTCATTATAATAAGTTCGCGTTGCTGTGGTATCTGTTATTATCAATTATTATTCATATTTGCAATCGAATAAAACAATTTATGAGCTGTGATGGGAATCTGTAAAACATCGAAACAGTGAATCAGCGTAATAATGAATCGCCAAATCGGGAATTAGACCAATATATTATATAATACATATACAATCATAGGCCCACATTAAGTGAATCAGAATGATAGTGAATGAGGAAATCAATATTGATTTTTTAAATAAATAATATGTAAATTTGTAAATGTATTCTGTCGGGGAAAGCTCCAATCCTCTTGCAAATTTCTGATGTTACTTTCCAATGCGTCTATAAGGCTCATTGCAATCAGCTTAGCAAGTGACGTCAAAATATTGCAACAATCCAAATTTTCCAATGACGCAGGCTAGGCAGAAAATCCAGCTGTTTGCAAACTGCCGACGTCTCATTCCAATGCGTCCATGAGGCTCTTTCCAATGCGTCTATGAGGCTCATTGCAATCAGAGTCAAAATATTGCAACAATCCAAATTTTCCAATGATGTAAGCTGTACAGAAATCCAGCTGTTTGCAAACTGTCGACGTCCTTCCGCTATGTGTCCCTGTGGCTCATTGCAATAAGTCTGATAAATTTCGTCGACAGCTTGCTAAGCTACAAAATTTCTAATTAGTCAACGAAAAAATATAGTTTGAAAAATGCTTTTATGTTTTTATTTCGTCTGTTGTTTAAGGTTAACACCATTTAGGGTTTAAATATAAAAATTGATAGATCGATCATAAACGATTTTGTAAACAGTTTGGAGTTTTATTGTCTTATGGCTTCTATTAAACTGAAGTGCTTGTCAATTTTTTTTAATAAAAAATATATATCGTATCATAAGGAAAATAATTCATTTCCTCTTCCTAGTAAATCCATAAATTTTTTTTTATCTTCTTATTTTGACAGGACTTCAGTCAGAAGTTTGTTTACGTAGGTTTACGCAAAATGTCAAAGTATTTACCCTAAACTATAAAGAAATTTTTTTTTTCAATTTCTGTAAGCTATGAACACATATAGTGTTTTATGCGTTATAGTAAGAAAGAACTTTAAAATGAAAAAGTTTCAGAAACTTTTGAAAAAAGAAAATATGAAGATTTCTATATAGAAAACATTAAAATTCTTGCTAATATTGTTCAGTTTAACTGAGAAAATTTTATCACAAAAGTAAGTACCTTTGAATAAAAAATAATTTATATGCAGAAATCAGAAATAAATTTGAAGATATATTCTTGTGTTTCAAAACTATGTCATTAAAAATACATAATTATTATTTTTCAACATTTTAAATGTCATACAATTAATCCTTATCATTTTGATGTAATTTATTCTCTAGTTTTTTGTTTAACAAAATTCGATTAACTTTTATAAGAGTGTTTACTATTTACGTAATCGATGTAAGGTATTCCTAAATTACTACCTTTAATATATGATTTTAGAGGTTTTGGCAAAAATACGAAAAAATAAATAATTAGGGATATGAAATTACAATTTAAGTAACCGAATAAAAAAAAACTAACAAAAAACTAAAAAAGATGGAACTGGAGATATCGAAATATGCTAGACTGATGAAGGGAGTTCAAAAGTTATTGATAGAAACACCTTTAAATTTCACGAAGTAATTAAACTGGTTTTGATGTTTTTCATCCTTCGCTCCCCACTAATATATCTCTGACAGACCTTCGGTTTTTTCCCTCCCATAAATGTTAATCTGCTGTTCCTTTATGAGCATACCATTTTGGTTCAATATTTGGCAAGAATTTATAAAAATATACATTAAGGGTGCTCATTATGGAATATCTTGTATAAAATTCTGTATATATCCGGTTTAAAGTCGTTCGTTATGTAATACCTTGTATTGAAAAATATCATAATCGGATAATTTAAAGCTAGATTTCAATCTTTATTGTTTGGAGACTTAATTCAGGAAAATCCTGTATATATCCTGTTTAAAGCTGCTCGTTTTGTAATAACTTGTATTGAAAAATGGCATAATCGGATAATTTAATGCTAGATTTCAATCTTTATTGCTTGGAGACCTAATCCGGAATAACCCAGATAATTTATGCAGCCCATATTTTAAGAAACAAAGTCAGACACAAAAGCATACTCTCTCTGAAAAAATATGTTTTTGTCGACGAGTTTGAAATCTTTTCTCTCAAAGAAGTAGTTGTTATTTGAAAACTAACTTCTCACTTGTTCGGGCTGGAGTTTGGTAATTCTCTATTTCAACGAAATCGTATTTTAAAATTTCTTACAAGAATTATTTCACCGATTCCTTTTAAATTCTAAATTATGTGATTGAAAATATCATAGTTTAAAGTGAAGTTAAACTTTATATGCCTCAATATTTAAAATTTGTTCAGCCATTCACCCATACATATACAAATAATAATATACATTGAATTTATATATATATGGGTTCAATATATATATATATGTGTGTAAGAGACAATAAAAAATCAAAGAAAAGAGATATGTTTCGTATTGGCTATATTAACGGAGTAATAGAAAGCTCTATTTTTAGGATATAATCGTGTATATATATACATATACATATGTAGTATTAATTATTAATTTATATACAGTTATTAATTAGCATAGGGTAAACCAACCAGTGAAGGAACACTACCCAGTGAAGGAACATTTCATATATATTGATTAAAAATAAGAATTTGAAAGTTTTTCTTCAGATTGATTGGTAACAATAGCTTACTGCCAAACAATAGGAAGTCATCTAAAAATGTTTTGGATTACCTGGTCAAATAAACTTCTCTGGAAAATTTTTTGAATTTGTTATTATCTCTGCAACACCTTGTTTCTATGAAAAAATGATAAAGTGAGTGTTTGTATTTATATGTTTGAAGTGGAATTAATTGCATGTAATAGTTTTATTTTTATCACTGTTAAAAATGGAATTCAAAATATAGTTATTGAAGTTACGTTTTATTTTTTTTAAGAATCATAGCATAATAAAGTACTGAGATAAGGGGGTGTTTATTCACTGGATCACCAAACGATGAAGGACCAGTGAAGGAACAAGTGTTCCTTTACTGTTTTTTTTCTAAGTTAATGAAAATAAAGGATAAACTTTAATTTTCTTGTACCTTCAGTGATGTTCCGCATCAAAAGTATGTTAAAAATACGAAAAACAACTTCTAATCAGTGAGGGAACAGGCATGTTCCTTTACTGGGCATAGATTTCCCAGTGAATGAACAGTATATGCTAATATGTTGACTCTTTAATTTTTAATTCATGATTACAAAAAAAAGTTAAAATTTTCCAAGTATTTATACTCTATAATTTCAAGAATAGGCTTTTTTTAAAAATATTTGTATGGCTTATAAATTCATAAAGAGCAAAATATAACCTAAATTAAGTGTTCCTTTACTTGGTGTTCATTCACTGGTAAGAGCTGTTCCTTCATTTGGTCTTCTTACTACTTGTTATTTGAATCTCCAAAACTTTAAAACAATATTATGTAAGTTCTCTACAACTTTTTTTTACATAATTTGCAATTAGTAACAAATATGTTCACACTGTCATTTAACTAAAATTACGAATTTTGAAATTAAAATGATTTTTTAAAAGGCAAGCGAAGCTTAAGTGTTCCATCACTGGTTAGTTTACCCTATTTAGGTTAAGACCATAGAAACATTAAATCCTAGTCCATGGAAATCCGATTATTAGATTAAAAGTTATCAAGATTCTAGTTTTTCTTGCGCACTGTAAATTGATGTGATCGCTATCAATCTTAATTCTACGATATTAATAAATAAATAATAATCTTATGAATGTGTAATCTTTTATACACAAACAAAAACTTCATTATTTGCGCAATACAAATTTTTCTATTGTAGTAAATATCCTTTTTTTTAAAGTATCTCCTTACAGAATAGCAATTTTTCATGCTTTATAAGTTTTGAATATAATATTATTGAATACGATATTGAGGAAAGAAAAAAAAACTGTCTCAAATACAGCTATTTTGACAGACAGTTTTATTCGTGCTTATATAAAGTTTTGAAGAATCATGTCAAAATGCCAACACTTCTGATTTGAAATAACCCTCCTTCTCTCTCTGTGAAGGGAAAAAGAGTGAATGGAATTTAGATAAATCCGAATTGTGCGTGAAGAGATTTTTATGTATAGTTTTACAAATATCCTGAAAATAGTTTTCATTGAAGGTAAATAGAATTGAACATCGAGAGATAAATATGAAATATTTTCTAGAGAATATTCAATCTCTTTTTATGATAGTACAGGGAGCTGAAACATGATCTCTATTTTATTCTTTCAGCGATAGGAAGAAATACTTTGCTAAACTTTTCTCATTCTTATTTATTCTTTACATAATATGGAAATTTGAGGGATGAATTTCACAAGTAAGAAAAAAAAAGTAAATAAATAAGTACAGTGAAAGTCCCTTATAATGATAATTCATAATAGCTCATGAGATTACCATTCTGGTGAGCTTATTGTTCTATGCAAATAAACTTGTTTAATGCTAAAATGGCAATGCCGGTATAGCCCTGTTGATAGGACGTTGGACACGTATTCATGTGCACATGTGTTCGAATCCTGTCGGCTGAAGAATCCCCGTATATTAAATGCTGACTGGTGCACGTTAAATCAGTTCGGATCACAAAGTCCTCTGAATTCTTATAATCAATACCTCTGGGAATTTTTTTTCTTTAATATTGACCTTTTTTATCATAAAATTTTAAAAGCTGTCTATTTAATTTAGGACTTATAGTTTTGATGGAGAACTCATTCTTAAAAACTGTTGTAAAACTACATTTTTCCGGCAATGACGAAAGAAACACATGAAAAATTTGACCCACTATATCTTTCTTCTATTAAAACATTTCTTTAACATAGATTACAGCAGTGCCGGGATAGACTTTTTGGTAGGACGTTGGGCTCATGTTCGGGAGAACGTGAGTTCGAATCCCGGAGGTCCATGTATTAAATGGGGACTGGGTGGACGTTAAATTTGTAGGGGTCACAAGGTCCGCTAAGTTCCCATTATCAGTACCTCTTGGGGCAATGAATTGGAGATTGATCATTGACTGATCATTGACTTCTGCGGGTGAATGACTGAAGTATGATCAGGTCCCGCCGGCAAAACAGTGTGTTACGTGTGTATGGCTGAAGTCTTACTCTTGGCTATAGATGGCGCCACAGAAAAAACAGGAAACGCACCCTCTGTCTTAAAAATCCACTTGATTTCAAGCAGGCTTGCTTGTATTGGCAAATAGCATAAGTAGGAGGAACAATGCAGAAATTTCAATAAAAAGATTAAAAAATGAAATAGACACATTTTGATAAATGAATGGAGATCTTTTTCTTTTATTTTGAACAACTATTATGATTTAAAACGCATATCTTGAGTGGACAGTTTTTGCACACTCATTGGAAACTGAATTTATTATTTTAAAAAAAGAAGCCATGTCTACGATAGAAATGTGACCTACAAGTTTTCAAATTGCAACAATGTTTTGCAGAATAAAATAAAATAAATTGTACTATGTGAGGTCATTGATAACAGAGAATGTTGATTTTAATTGTAAGTTGTCAAGAAGAAAAATAAGGAGGCCTATCAGATATGTGGTCAACAAAAGCTGCATGCTTTTGAAGTGTGCGGCAGGATTTCTAAATATAGATGAAGAACTTTTTTTGAAGAAGAAGTTAACTTATTTGGCTGTCACCCACACATTGCTTTATAAAAATATGGGGTTAAAATTGTAAGAAGGATATGTTTGCTTTTAGCTTTTCTAAATTGATACCAAATATAAGGTTAAGATGCAGACGACCCACCCCAGGAGGAGTTTTTGGAAGAGGTTTTGACGCTGTTGTAATATAAATGAAGAAGTTTTTGATCATAATTTAAATTAAAACGAGAAAATAAACTAAACCCATACTAAATATTATAGATTCAAATCCATATGATGTAATGAAATAAAAGTTAAAAATATTACGTTTTTCAAGTAGACTAAAAATCCAAAAAAATAATATATATATATATATATATATATATATATATATATATATATGTGATAATTGAGCTCTCTAACTATTGGAAACATGGTCGATACGACTGACGACAAAAAATATTTGGTGATAAAAGAATTGAACCTTTTGAATAGTGTAGTTGAGTTTTAGTTCTTTTTCCGTGCTCAAAATCACCATAATTTATAAAAGTTCTATTATTTTCAAAATATTTTTTATTAGATAAAATGGTGAATTTTTTACAACCGGTGTTGAACAGCAGGCCAAATTCTGAGTTCATGACTATCATTGTTCTATTCCGTAGCCTTGTTATTTTAAACCCAACCCGGAAGACAGGATATACCATAATAAAAAAATGTTGAATGAAGGGGTAATAAATTATTATATAAATCAGTAATATATATATATATATATATATATATATATATATATATATATATATATATATATATATATATATATATATTTATATATATATTTCAGACTTTAACCGAAAAGCGTTGGGTGTATTATTTTTCTAATTGAGAAAACCGTTGTTAATTAAAGAAATAGTGCACCTTACATTTTTTGCTTTAGGGCAAAAAGAAAGAAAGAATTTTTTTTTCATATTTGAATATGCCTGAAAAATTTGTTTTTTAAAATTATTATCCTGATTGATAATTTCATTCTTTTCGTTTTTTTTTTGCGTCAGAAAGAAGGCAAAATTTCAATCAGCTATAAATTTTATACGCACTATTTTAAACACAATTGTAACTTGCATTGGAATCAATAAAAAATCTAAATTGATAATTGAGCTCTCTAACTATTGGAAACATGGTCGATACGACTGACGACAAAAAATATTTGGTGATAAAAGAATTGAACCTTTTGAATAGTGTAGTTGAGTTTTAGTTCTTTTTCCGTGCTCAAAATCACCATAATTTATAAAAGTTCCATTATTTTCAAAATATTTTTTATTTGATAAAATGGTGAATTTTTTACAACCGGTGTTGAACAGCAGGCCAAATTCTGAGTTCATGACTATCATTGTTCTATTCCGTAGCCTTGTTATTTTAAACCCAACCCGGAAGACAGGATATACCATAATAAAAAAATGTTGAATGAAGGGGTAATAAATTATTATATAAATCAGTAATTAAATTAACCTTAGTAATCAATAAAGAAGGATTATGGTTGATGGAAATTTATTGAAATTTTACACATTTTCACATTTGAGTGAAAGAAATTATTAGATATATACACTACATAAAATGTTGGCCATATTAATTGAAATGGTAATTCATTGATGCTATTTTGCAACAACCCACATTTTTATTAAAAAATTATTCTAGTAATTCCTCTAAAATATAATTAAAAATATAACTTGTGTGAAGACACCGCAGAATATACCAGAAGAAAACCAAAAAACGTCATGAGTCCAGGACAAATCCGTCAGAAGTATATTTTATTAATATTGGTGGATTCAGGGATTTTTTTCCGATCAGTGTCTCATCTCAATGGAGGAGAAATGATTGGGATCATAAGGTCCTCACGAGAAACCAATAAAATGGTCGTCCTTACCAAAGGCGGGATAAAGCAAAGGAACATCGTTTTCCGTTGTTGAAGAAGAATTTAACCGCTATTATTGGAGGCCCAGCAGGATATGACGACGTTCAGTTCCAAAAGAAATAACAAAGTGTAGAGTAGGTTGTGCCCCTCTATGAAATCCTTCAGAAGAAAAAAATATGAGCCATCCGGCATGAGAAGAAGAATAAGTGCCAGTTTTGCTCTCATCGGTGAGAAAAAGAAAGGCGAGGGAAGGTTGAAATTAAAGAAAGAATGTTACGGCATACTGGTAAGAGTTGGAATGTGTTCTTTGCGGGGACGATTTTTCATTTATACAGAGCTTATTTCGTCTACAATTTTAACGTTTTTAAAGAAATAATTTCTGCCCCCATTAAATTTTACCAGCAGATTTTTATTTTTAGAAAAATCAGAGAAGAAGCGAGTAACAGCTGACACCGAAACAATGGCGAAATTACACGTGTTGATCAAAGAAGAAATAACAAAGAAATAACAAAGTGTAGAGTAGGTTGTGCCCCTCTATGAAATCCTTCAGAAGAAAAAAATATGAGCCATCCGGCATGAGAAGAACAATAAGTGCCATATAACAATAAGTGCCAAACTGGTGCAGCAGTGCTTGTCAGACTAAGAATTTCGAAGCGGCGGAAATTGAAGGGGACAGAAGTATGTATGGCTTTAAGGGGAGAATGGGTAAAAATCAGAAAGTGTAATCCAGTGACCCTATGTCACACAGGAGAACTCCATAGGAACAAATTAGTTTTCGTGGAGAACCTTTTGATGGAACTAACTCGCATCGAGAGGAAAACCGCGAAAATCTCTCCCCCCCCTAAACCTGACAGAGAAGGAAATCTTAATTCGTCAACCACTGAGGATATTTCTCGTCAGCACTGTGGTTGGTGTGTGGATGGTTTGTCAACCATCTCTGAAATTCAATTTCGAAACACCTCATTGTAAGCAGGCTCTCTATCCCCTGAGCAGCAGCGGTTTATGATGGGCAATAAAGTGTTTTTTATCAATTGCTAGATTGTAAAAATGTAATTTTCACATTAGGTAATGAATTGATTAAAGAGTATTATTTTGTTTTTGTGCAGCAAAACACTACGTAACACAAACTTAAAACCCAAAGGATCAGGTAAGACGATAAAGTTTTCAAATAAATAATTTAATAGTTTTGCCTATTGTTCTTTTTAAAATCATGTTTTAATAAACAAAACTTGATAGCCTTTAACTGATTTGAAAATAAATATTTTTAAAAGCCTTATGTAAATTATATGTAGTAGTATGTTCTTACTTATGTAGTAGTTCTTACTTTAACACTAAGATATTCAACTTTGGCTACAAATGAGTATCACGTTTTTCATTTAGTAAGCCAATAACTAGCTATTGAACACGACCTGTAAAATCTTTCTTTTCTGAAAAAAAGTAAAGCAGCCTTTTTAAAAAAATCTTTTTTAAAGTTATTTAAACGTAAGTATCATCACAACATAAATTCGTTTTATTTTCTCTAATATCAAAATAACATTTTCTCTCAATTTATAATAATTGTTGGAAAATTCAACGTTAAATAAGCAATTTCCTTTAAATACTAATGCAACGTTATAATAAAGCTGGGATTTTCTTTTGGGAATTAACATTTATAATTACAGAACGTATAGGTATAATGAATCTTATAGGTAATGAAATGTGAAATTAATCGAATTGGACTGCAAAATTGGATTGCCGGGAAATATTTCAAACATATTTATGAAAACTGCAAAATGATGCAAGCGTTGTTCTGTGATAAAGAGTTATAGGATGTTCAAACCAATTTACTTTCACAGCTGCTTTAAAATTGAAATGAGACGCGATAATTAGATTTCAGAGCGAAGTATTTTATTTGAGAAAGCATTCATTTGATAAACTCGTGATATTCATGAAAACTTTCGAAAACATTCATAATTCGTTTTGAAGGAAACTTATACCTAAACTGATTGCTTTGTGAAGTAGGGTTTATTTACGCACATTATTTAGTGAAATAATGTACGTAAATAAACGCACTGGCGTAAATAAATGTTATACGAAAAGTTAATATCTTTTCCGAATTGTGAAATATATTGTCAAAACTGGATACTCAAAATTGAACGAAACTTTCTTTGTTTTTGACGAAACCGTTTCCTGGTATATGCTCCGAGTGAACATTTCGTCAAAGAGACGAAATAACTATCGAAATAATTTCGAGAAACAAATTTCGCTATTAGTAAAGAAATGTTTCGTCATCCGATTTTTTGCCAAAAAAAGGGAAAGAAAAAATAGGACTCGGGATCTTCCTGTCACAAGACCAACTTCTGGATAACCATACAGGCTGGTCGGTTTATTTCGTCACTTTATTTTCCATCCTTAAGTCTTCATCCCAGTTTCGTCATTCTGGCTATAAAACTCCCGCAATGCACTACGATGAGGTTTCGAGTTGAATAAGCACTTTCGTCACATATTTACGAGTTTACGTCACAAATCAAGTGATTTCGCGAATTCTCAAAATTAATGAGGTTCAATCATTGCTGAATCGTCAAAAGTAAGAGTTTTATTTCTGAGAGTGTAGATATTACATAAGTAACGGTAATGTGCTTCGTATAATAACATTAGTAATCTTACGCGAAGAAAAAGAGCACGTAAAATCAGTACAATACAAGCAGATAGGTGTTTTTTCGAACGGAGATGAAGAAGATGTAAAATAAGTTACCTTTAAATATCATCTTTACATTATAATGAAGGATGTACGAAAGCAACGGAGATCATGGCAAAGTTTTCTTCCTTTATTTCTTGCGAAGGCTAATCTCGAGTTCTGATTGAAGGCTGTTCTCGAGTTCTGACTTAAAAAGAGAAGTTTGAAATTTGCCTTTTATAACCAGCAATGCTCTTCATTAACGTAATGAATTAAAATTAGCAACCTATCCAAGGATTCAAGGTAAAAATTGCAGTTTTTGGGTAATGGGTACTTGCACTTTAAGGAGAAGATCACGTATACTCACACATGTGATCTATGACGTCAGCGCATGCAAAATTTGACTATAGTGTTAAAAAGTTTGCAGCAAAAATTATGAAAGTCAAAATATTTAGTGTTTTGGTATTAATAATTATTTCGACTTGCATGTTATTTTTTGTGCTATACTTGTCAATTTAACATGTGAATAAAATATTTTAAATATTGAATGTAATGTTAATAGAAAGAAACATTGGAATATTAATTCATTTTACAAAATGCATTTTACTTATTTCTTATCAAATCCTAAAATTTAAACAAAGTTTCGACACGCATTGACCGAAAGTTCGATTTCGATATGGTAAATCAAAATACATATTTTGGCAATTATATCGATTATCTTATATTAATGTACATAATCTTGTTTAACACGTAATTATATGCAATATTTTATTAATATAACTTATGTAATGTTAAATAAAATGAATAATTTTAATTATATACAGAATTTTCAGCAAAGCACACCCTTTAATATGTTATATATATATAATATATATATATATATATATATATATATATATATATATATATATATATATATATATATATATATATATATATATATATATATATATATATATATATATATATATATATATATATATATATATATATATATATATATATATATATACAAAAAGGGGGGGAAATAATAATGCAAAAAATAACAAACAACTGATTAAAAAAAAAGAAAAAAAAAAGATGAAATTTATTTTAAAAAAACCCGGAAAATAGAAGATATAATCTTTTCATCAGCCCACACAATTATATCCTAAAAAAAGAGTTCTTATTTTATTTCATTTTCTGTTTTTACTCGTTATTTCTACTTATTGTGTTCTATTTTATTTGTTGTAATTTTTGTAAAAAGTTTTTTTGAGTGCTCCTCACACTATTGTATTAATATATTTTGCTTTGGCTATATTGATACAATATCAGAAAGCACTCTTTTTTGTGGATATAATCGTGTGGGCTGAAAAAAAGATTAGATCTTTTTTTTCCCGGTTTTTTTAAAAAAAATTTCATCCCTTTTTTTTCTTCTTTTAAAATCAGTTGTTTGTTATTTCATTATTATTCCCTCTTCCCCTTTTTGCAAATGTCTATAATTTTCCTTCGTTTTATCTTCATTTTGAACTTATCTAATGAGTTCTGTTTACTTGCAGCTTATACGTAATAAATGAAACTTATTGTTTTTCTTAACTTTTTTCGTGTTTATATATATATATATATATATATATATATATATATATATATATATATATATATATATATATATATATATATATATATATATATATATATATGTATATATAACTATTCAAAAATAGAATGTTTTTGCTTTTTTATAATGAGATTTAAAAATATTGAAATGTTTATTTTTAGAAAATATGGAAATAAAGTGAACACAAATGGCTTTTAAGTTTTTTACGTATTTTTATAATGTAATAATATTTTAAGAAAAAGCTTCTTTATCTTACACAGTAGACGTAAGATTGAGCATGCGTATAACATGAAGTTATGAGTAAGGAGTTTAGTAGACTTAAGCCTTTAACAGCTTTTCTCAAAAGCTTTTAAGTTTTTAAGTTTTTCTCAAAATATGCAGAGCAAACTGAGTTAAAAATATTAATTTCTAAAAATAAAATTCAATTAGGTAATATTATTTCAAACGGCATATTTTTTATCATTTTTTTAGTAAGATTTATCTTCTCATTAGAATTTCTTTTACAAAATAAAGTAAAAAATAAGAAATTTAAAAAATAAACTGAAAAAAAAAGAATTAATTTTGATTAATTGATTTTTTATGTCACATAAACATAAAAATGATATTTTTTACTGTTTCTTTAAAATGAATTTAATTTTTAAGAATGAGCATGATATTAATATTTTATTTAATATTTTTTTGAATCTCAAAATATAATAATTATGTAACCAAACAAAATCATAAAAAGTTAATTAAAGTCATAAATATTAAGAAAACAAAATATTTTTGCTCTTTACTTTTTTGTAAAAAAATTTAATTTTATATCTTTTTTTTTTAAATATTTTAGGAATTTTTTAATTAAAAATAAAAAAAAATGTACATTTTGAGTGGGGTAAATAATTTTTCCACCAAAAGGTATTTAATACTTTAAAATTGATTTTAAATTTTGAGAAATTACTGAAACATAAAATATACTAATTATGTTGAGAAACAATATCATAAAAGAGGAACTTAATTCATAAATATTGCGTAAGACTGAACATTTTTATTTTCCGCTTTTTCAGAAGAATTTAATTTATAATGTTTTTTTCTTTCTATCATGTTTTTAAATATTTTAACTCCTCCCTTTTTTTTTTAAAAAAATAAATAAATAAAACTTAGGCTTAATTTCCATAAAAACATTTGTGGTATAAAATAAACAAGAAAAAAATTAATATAAGAACTATTTCATATAATTTTTCTCATAAAATATGTATTTTTTTATTTATTCAAACGATACTAGTTTTTATAAATTTATCATATATAGTGTCTGAAACTTAAAATACTTTAAGTATATCGGGACAAAAGTAATTAACCAATATAATTTGAACTTTACAAGTTAAATTTATTTCTAACGCAACATTTTTGTTTAAAACTTCTTCTGAAAGTTTTGAAATTTTTAACACTATTTCTGCTTTTTTTTTTAATGCGCCATGTAAAAAGAATAAAAAAAAACTTTCCTATCATATTTATCACACACTTTTACTACCTCATATGCCAAAAATATTGTATTTTACTTGAAATATATCAAAAAAGTAAAAAAGAAGTCAATGCAAGGAATGCAGTGAAATTCAAAATATAAATCCATATTTTATGCATATTGAAAACGTGTCTGCGAAAAGCTAGGATAAAGTACTGTTCTTATTTCTCATCGTATGATATCTTTTTCTCATATTTGGAGGCGCTGGAGTACTATGAAGTTTATAGTCAACGTATTCAAAGCTTCTTACAATATCTTCTTTTTTTTTATTTGTTTATTTTTTGCAGCATTATGCGTATTTAAGTATGAAAACAAACTTTATAAATAATTATTCAAATTTTTCGGTTTGGCCAAATAAAATGAAAAAAAAAGAAAGAAATATAGTTGATTTCTTTGCTGTTCTTACGCAGGCTACGTTTTAAAAATAATTTTTTTCATAACAGCCGATCCAATTTTTTTGGGTTTACGACTTCTAATGTTGAACTCCGTAATTTTGTGATTTTGAACCCAATCCAGAAGACAAGGGAACTCCTGGATCAAGTATTGGGTAAAACTTGCCTTCGTGGAGGACTTTTTAATGGAACTGTCCCTCCTTTACATTACACGGAGAGGAAAACCACGAAATCCTCCCTCGGTTAGCCTAACGACAAGAAACTCGGACCCATGATCCGACTACCACTGAGGATATTTTACATCAGCACTGTGGTCGACGCAAACCAGATGCAAAATTCTTAGCGACCAGCAATTGTTGGGATTTTAACCCGGTTGCCCTCAATCAATCTGCGATTCAGTACCCGCAGAGGTTTAATTCGCCAAAGAAACTCGGAGGACTTAGTGATCTCGAGAGATTTAAAGTGCACTAGTCACCATTTAATACACGGCAATTCTTATGACGGCATGATTCGAATTCACGTTCTCAGGAGTACGAGCCCAAAGTCCTACTAACCAGGCTGTCCCGACAAAGTTTATTTCGTAATATGTATTATTAATGCATAGAATATTATTAATGAATAATATGTTATTAATGAAAATTTCCTTTCAGTCATTAAAATGTTATTGATTCCGTAATTTAAAATTTTGTGTTATTTCAAAAGCAGCATTATAAAATTTAATTTGAAGCACCATTACATGATATCTGAGTGTCACGTAATTTTTTGCTATAAACTTCAAGAAAAGTTAGGGCACATGATAATGATTAAGAATTACAAGAAACTCATGGTCGGAAATGTCATCTTGCGCCGCTAGGTGGCGTACCTTCGAAACGGTACTTTTATTTATCTAAAATACCTTAATCTTATGCTAACTCTTCGTTGTTTAATAATTTATTACTGAAAATTTTATTCAAATAAGGTTAGAAATAGCTGTTTTGCTTTCATTTAGTGATTTGACGACGAGATGAAAAAGCTCGTCAAATCATAGAATTTCCAAAAAAAATAGCTATTTCTAAGCCTAGTTGAATAAAACTTTCGACAATATTATATTAGAAAACATAAAATTAAGATAATTAAAATTACCCGTTAAAAGACACATTAGGAAACAGTTCATAATAGGGATGCGATCCCTAGCGGCGTACGATGATATTTTGGTTATTGTTTGCTATGCATTTCTTAATCTTTGTGCTGTGCCCTTCCCCCAAAATGTTTGTTGCAACGTTTATGCGACACCTTGCGATTGATGAAATGGTTAAAAAGGCAAAGACAAAATAAAATTATGCGTAGATTAAAGGTAGAATTTTCCAACTTACAATTATAAATTTATTTTCCCATTATGGGAATATTTAGTATACTTTCCAGAATAATTTTTTTCCTTGCCCAAATTTGAGCAACTCAAAAGCTACATCGGGTTACTACTGGGTTTCGGTTATTACCGTGTTTCGGTTATGGAACAGATGTCACATTTTTCAACTTGTACAGTTAAATCATGCATGGAGACGCCTCTCCCAGCTTTCTTTCAATGTTAGGTCTTTCATAAGTGCTATCAACGCTTTCTTCTGATCTGGGACAGCCTCGTTGGTCAAGCATTGGGACCGTGTCCAAGAGGTCGTAAAATCAATCTCCGCCAGCTGAAGAATCTCTGTGCACTAAATGGTAAATGGTGCTCATTAAATCTAACGGGTCACAAATTCCTTCATGTTCCCATAACAATACATCTGGGGGTACTGAATTGGAGATTGATCGTGCGCTCATTCAGGTCAAAATTACGATCTGTGGATGAATGAATGGATGCATGAACGGGTTCGCCCTATAAACGGGTGTGACGTAGGGTGTGGCAGAAGTCGAATTCTTGGCCATAGATGGAGCCACTGAAAAACAAGAACCCCCTTAGCCTTATTAGCATACGACAACAGCAACGCTTTCTTCTGCTCTTCGGGCATGCTTCTTTTGATAATAACTAAAAAGCAAAACAGTATTACTAATACTTTTTTTTCCAACGAACAACACTGAAAATGAACAAAAATATTATTAAGAATAATTAAAGTATAATATCGAGCTTTGTTTGTGTATATGAAATGTTCGCTTTACACGTTTCAGCTCTTTAAATCTTATAGCTGAGTTTGTTTTATATTTTCGTTGTCTGTGCAAGGAAATAATTTTCATTTAGAAACTCGGACATAGGTAAGGATGATGCTTTCATACTGATGATAGCTCAACCGCTTGATCTTTCTATTCCTTGTTGCCATCACTAAAAATAAGTGAGGATTTAATAGATATGGGAGAGAGAGCACATGATAAACCGTAGAGTTTCTACTGTATCAACTAACCAGGTTCCCTTTAAATTTTGGTAGAGAGCGTAGGGGCAAGTTCAGCTAGTAGAAACTTTTAGAAAAGCATCGTGATGACGTCAGACTGGATTGAATTTAAACATTTTTCGATGGTAATGCATCTTAAGAATCCTAACTGTGGAGGTGGGTTTCTCTGTTGGAAGTATTGGAGGAGACCTCCAACGATGTAAATTTTCCACTTACAGGAATTATTATTTTCATAGAATACAGCCTTCATTAAAGTCATCGAGGACTTTAAAAATACAAATTTTATGAAGAATAAAAGGATTATTTTCGAAAAGCTGAAGTGATCTCAAATTACAAATGGTAAAATAAAACAATTAAATTCTGTTTAAGCTTGATTTAATGCGTATTAAGCTGCTACTTAAATTAAGTGCATGCGTACCAACTTATAATTTGCTTCGTTCAAGTGTTTTAAACACTCCCTCTAGATATAACATTAAATTAATTGAAACAATTTTATTAAAATTCTCATCGTATTTTAATGTGAGAAATAACGAAAAATAGAACACTAATTTCCTCAGGCAATCAATGAATTACTCGATAAATTTGTTTGTAATGTTATAACAATTCAGTTAATTGCTCTCATAGTTAAGCTGAGTAGAACTTTATTTCGGGAACTGAAATTAATAGCATTAATTATTCACGCATTAATAGTTTCTTCTTTCAGGAAGTATATACGCGATTTAAATTCCATAAGAAGTCAATGTCATTCTTGAGAGCTAATTCCGTTACAACAAATATATAAAATTGTTTAGATTGGTTTAAAGAGCTAAGAAAATGACATTTTAAAAAGCGCAAGTTTCTGGATTTAGAAAAGAAGAGTATCGCCTGTAAACATAGAAAAATAATTTGTTTTTCCAATTAATGGATTTAAGAAGTTTAGCACAAAAAGTTTTTCTAACAGCTTCCTCGTGTTTCTTTTTAATAATTTTTATTCATCGCCATTTTAAAGACACTAACACACCACTGTTTAATAGTCGGTAACTTTTCCTTTATGATTATCTTAAAGTCACCAACACTCTGTTGTGCAAAAATCCGTTGTTCTGTAAGACTCCTTTTCGCATCTCTTATCAGAGAGTGGGCCATTTACTTTATAATAAAAAAAACAATTAGGGTAAACCATAGTTGTGTTATTTTTATTCATTAAAGTCACAAACACACCTATATTTAACAGTCGGTAGCTGTGCAGACTCCTTCGTTCAAGTCTTAAGAGAGAGTAGGCTGTTTACTCTCTAATGTGATAAACAATTACGGTAAACAAACCTTGCGTAATTTTCTTTTACGATTATCTTTAAGTCAACAACACTGTGTAATAATCCATAGCTCTACAAGACTCCTTTGCACATCTCTTATCAGAGAGTGGGCCATTTACTTTATAATAAAAAAGACAATTAGGGTAAACCATAGTTGAGTTATTTTTATTCATTAAAGCCACAAACACTCGGCACAGAACCCTCGCCGGTCGCTGGTGCCTCGGCCGGCTCAGACACTGCTCACAGCAGGCCTCGCCACAGAACGATCAATTAAACAATTTTTGATTGGATCATGGCAATAACAAACACAGAAACATACAACAAACTATGAATCGAACAATTTTGACGTAAAGTGATATTTACACTATTCAAAAGGTAAAAAAATGGTTTACCTAAGTAATTTAGTGTTACAATTTAGTATTACAGGGCAGAGTTACAGCGTTTACATTACATGATACTAGAGAGTTGATATTTATGTGGAGGATGGTTTTGTTTTAGTTATATTGAAGTAGTCCTAGTGGGAATACTTTTCAGCATTTTCACTAGCTCATGTGTCTGGAAGTTCTTGTTTAAGTTTCCCTATCTTTCTTAGGACTTCTGGTGCTTCTTCTGCGAGAGAATGTCTCATTTAACTCGCTGTCTTTTGTTTTATCCTTGAAGCCTTGATCTTTTAAACATACTGGGCAGTCAAATGCCTCATGGATTCTGTCTTTGATTCCGTTGCCATAGTTACAGACTTCTTGTTTCGTAAACAGTCTATTTTGGACTTTGAGCAGTCCATGGCTTCTTAAATTGCATTGAAATTGCATCTTAATCCAGGAAATATCCTCATACGTGACTAGGGGTGCTTCCTTAACTGTTTCTTCACGTGCTTTTGAACAGGCCGTAATGGGGCAGCGTCCCTAGACGCGTATGACAGCATTTTCGGGCATGGGGCTCAGAAGTAATTTTAATTCTGGCTCAGAGGATAGAGCGTTCCCCTCCCAATGATGTGACACAGGTTTGGTTCCCCGCCTGGCTGAATGATATGAATTCTACTTCACGCTCACACCGACCACAGTGATGACATACAACATTCTCAGTGGTAGGCGGATCATAGGTTAGAATATCCTTGCTATTGGACTAACCTGGCAGGTTTTCGTGTCCATGTTGCGCAAGTGCAGGTTAGTTTCATCAAAAAGTTCTCCAAGAAGGCAAGCATGTACCAATGCTTGATCCAAGAGTTTTCTTGTCCTCTAGGTTAGGTTCTTGTCTTCTGTATGCTCAACGCCATTTATAAAATCAAATAACTCCACTAGAAGTTTGTTGCAACATTTATTTAACCTCCGGTTATACATGACGTTCTTAAACTTGTACATTTCGACAAAAAATAGACTAAACTTGTCATTAAGAAAAACTTTAAATTTAAGTGCAAAGCAAATTTTATGTTTGTAATCCCCACACATGAATAAAGTGTTTATGTAAATGCAACAAGAAAATTGCTCACCTTTTTGCTGATTAATTATTCTCTCTTTTATGAACTTCGTTCATAAGTAAACTTCCGTCAGTTCACTTCTCAATTTAATCAGTTTCACTTTTCTATTTAATAAGGCAATGACGATAATTAATTTTTTCTTTTTTTTAGTCAACTTTACTTCATTTTAATTGTCATCTTTTTATTGCATTAATCTTTCTGCTCTTTTTATTAAAAGTGTTATAAAATTATTTTATATTGTGATAACAGAAGTGATAAGGCTTAACAATATATTAATTCTGTTGTAAAAATGCAATAAATATTTTTTGTTATCTATGTAATATAGTATAAGATTCATTTTACTACTTAATATATATAATAAATAATAAAGGATTTCCTTCTTTTTCTATTTAATTCATTTTTCGATTTAAAAAAACGTAAATAAATTTTTTTATTCCATGCAATTACTTTATACTGTGAAAACAGAACTGTATGACACGATATATTTTCCACATGAACATATCATTCTTTGTCTTTGCATCATAACATAATATTCACTTTTCTGCAATAAAATTCAACGTTCATTGAATCGACATACTTATCTACATTCAACTATGAATCCATATTTTCCCTCTTCCTAGGGAAGAATTGCGCCGGAGCCCTTTACATCCCATTATAAAGGGAAATTATAATAGGACAGTGATAATTATTTCTTTTTAATAAAACATTTTAAAAAAAATCAATAATAATAATTAAATTTTAATATTATATAATATTAATTAATATTAAATGACTTTAATCCCCCCCACTTAATTAACTTTTTTATTTAACAAAACAATAATGTCTACCTAATATCTACAAATTATATTCTATTATCTTCTTGATTCAATAAAGCTGGAATGATAAATAATTTTTAATTTCTTTATTTAATACAAATATATCTTCGTTCATTCTTATATTTATCTTTATAAAAAATATTAATAATCAGTAATTCTTCACTGTTTTATTAAGTTTTACTTCTCTTTCCTATTTAATGAAGCAATGATGATAATTCATATTTATTTTCTAATTCAATTTTATTTAATTTATTTTCCATCTTTTTTATCAAATTATTATAAGTTTTTAATATTTTACAGAATTATTTTATAGTGAGTTAAAAGAAGTGATAAGTGATAACAATGTATTTTTTTGTGAAAATGTAGTAAATATTATCTATTATATCTTGTAGTAAATATTATCTTAAATACTATCCTTATCTTTGCAACTCTTTTTTACTTAACGTTGCATAAATGATAAATACTTTCTCTCTTTTTTTATTTAACTCAATCTTCTATTCAATAAAACATTAAATTTTTCTTTAATGCTATATAATTACCTAATACTGCAACAGTAGAACTGTGTGATGCAATATATTTCCCTCGTGAAAATGTAGTAAATATTGTTCTTAATCCTTGCAACATAAGATAACACTAACTTTTCTATTTAATAAAACTTCTTACTAAATAACGTCTACTGCTATAACATTCATTCAACCATTAATCTATTTTTTCCCACTTGTTTGGGAAGAATTACACCTGAGCTCTTTACTTCCCTTTATAAAAGGAAATTATAATAAAACAATGATAATTATCATTTTAGTAAAACATTTTTCATTATGAAAGCAATAATGGTAATTAAATTTTCTTTTTTCACTAATTTTTTATGATTTTAAATTTTTTCTTTTTTTTACAATTCACATTTTTATTTAATAAAACAGTAATGATACTTAATCTCTCTAAATTTTATTCTATTAACTTATCTATTTAATAAAACAAGAATGGCAATTAATTTTTAATTTCCTTATTTAATACAAATACCTATATCTTCATAAAAAAATATTAATAATCATTAATTCTTCACTGTTTCTTAACTTTTACTTAGACATTTTCTGTTCAATTCATTTTTCTGTTTATTGAAACAATGATGTTAATTCATATTTTTTTCTTATTCAATTTTATTTCAGTTATTTGTTATCTTTTTTACTAAATTAATATAATTTCTTTAAAAATGTTACAAAATTATTTTACATTGAGTTAAAAGAAGTGATAAGTGATAACAATATATTTCTTTTGTGAAAATAAAGTATATATTATTCGTTGCCTTCGTAACATAGCTAAAAATTCATTTTTTTACTTAATAACACAGAAATGATTTTGTTCTTTTTTTATTCAATTCATTCTTCCATTTAACAAAGCATAAATAACAACTTTTTATGCTACATAATTACTTTATAATGCGACAGCCGAATTGTGTGATACAATATATTTCCCTCGTGAAAATGTAGTAAATTTTGCTCTTAATCCTTGCAACATAGCATAACACTTTTCTATTTAATAAAGCTTCTTTCTTAATAACGTCTGCTGCTATAACATTCAACAATTAATATATTTTTTAATAAATAATTTTTAATAAAACATTTTTCATAACGAAAACAATAATGGTAATAAATTCTGATTTCTTATAAATTTTAAATGACTTTAATTTCATTTCTTTTTTTCATAATTCACATTTTCATTTAGCCTAGCAATAATGACACTCTAAATTTTATTCTATTAACTTATCTATTTAATAAAACAAGAATGGCAATCAATTTTTAATTTACATATTTAATATAAATACATTTTTAAAAAAATATTTATAATTATTAATTTTCACTGTTAAGTTAACTTTTACTTAGATTTTTTCATTCAATTCCCTTTTCTATTTAATGAAACAATGATGATAATTTATAAATGTTTTCTTATTCAATTGTATTTCATTTATTTGTGGCGTTGCGGTCTGAAATGCAAAGTCCGAACTACGAATCTCTGACGTTGGACTACGTCGCTTGCAGCCGATAATTGACGTAAACCTCATACCTGAATGGAGATATGCGTGAAGGGCGAAATCAGCAAAATACGCACAGTATGTTTTGGATATAACTTGGCCGCCTCCCCACAGCTTGCTCTCTCTCCCCGTCGGTTCTAGCTAGCAGTCCGGCATGTTCTCGCCGGTTACCTTTTCGCAGTTTTTTCTATGCTGCTTCAATGTTAAAGTAGTTAAGTTTTATATATGTTAGAAAGTTTTAGTTAAATTTACAAGTTTCCTAAATGTTAATAAAGATAGTTATTTATTTAAACTTAGTGTTATTTATGAAGAAACCTATAATCAGTTCTCGGTAACATTTTCATGTGGAAGGTTTTCCTTAAGTTAGATTTCTTTTTAGAGTTTAAGTGGGGACTCTAACAAAGATACCAAACACCCCACATATTTTTCAACTTTTACATCTTATAACTATCATTTTTTAATATGTTACAAAATTATTTTATGAAGTCAAAGAAGTGATAAGTGAAAATGTAGTAAATATTATTCGTAGTCTTTGTAACAAGAATTCACTTTTCTACTTAATAAATCATAAATCATGAACGATTTTCCTATTTTTTATTCAATTCATTCTTCGATTTAACAAAACATTGATAACAATTTTCTTATGCTACATAATTACTTTATACTGCGACAGCAGAACTGTGTGATACAATATATTTCCCCAGTGAAAATGTAGTAAATATTATTCTTAATCCCTGCAACATAGCATAACACTCACTTTTCTATTTAATAAAACTTCTTACTAAATAACGTCTACTGCTATAACATTCATTGAATCTACTTACTTATCTACATTCAACCATTAATCCATTTTTTCCCTCTTCTTAGGGAAGAATTACGTCTGAGCTCTTCATATCCCTTTATAAAGGGAAATAAAGAAATAAAAACAGCCAACCAAACAAAAATTTATCAACATTCAGAAAATATCGAAGTGGTCGTAAATGGATCGTGTGATAACAGTAAAGACAGTTTATGGATCTTATTTTTCTTCTATTATATTTCTGTAGTTACTTTTTTATTGCTTCTTGATAACGACCTTTTAGTACCGCAGGAATTTTGTCGATATTTGTCATATAACGAGGTTACGTCATAATATTTTAATCCTTAGTTCTTATCAGAAATTTTTTACCATTTGATTCAATAGTCGGTATGCTTAAAAAAAATTTACTAGTTAAATCCGAAACAGAAATTTGTTTGTGAGAAAAGGCAAAAAAATAATTGCATATAAAAAAATATATAAATCTGTACTAAGGGCTTGTTGTTAAAATTCCAGTGTAAGGATTGTTTTGGATATTTTTATTTTATTTTCTGGCATATAGCCACATTTAAAGATAGGCTAATTCATGCAATATAATCGTAAATAAAATTTCAAGCAGTAAATCATAATCTGAAGTAGGCAGTAAGGCAAAACGTAATCAGCAATAAGTCATTAAAACTACATTATGTTGCATTCTAGTTTTATTAAATATAAAAATGGGAAAAAGTTATATGACACTGTGTTATTATTTCATTACTAATCTTTAGCACAAGTGGAAATCCGAAGCAAAATCTTTTTTCTTTCGGATGACATTTAAGGATTTGTGATGATATTTCTCATAGATGGCGCTTTGTGCTTAGTTGTTTTATTAATAAGTTAAGATTTGATACAGAAAATTTTACCTTAATATCTATTCTATTTGTTATTCAATATATTTTCTTTCATATAGTGTGTTTTTTAGAAATTGGCTAATCCAACACAAATTAAACTGAAGAATCTCTCTTTCTGAAATGAATGCCTCGAGAAAATCCTCTTTCACAGTAAGAATCTATTAAGACTTATCTTTCACTTCAGAATGAGTCTTCAAAGGTTTATCTTCTACGCCAATGCGGTTCCATCATGATTTGTCTTCCATATAAATTGGAGTCCACTCAAAGTTTCATCTTTCATGTAAATGGAATTAAATCCAATGATTTATTTTTCACGTCAATCAGACTCCATCGAAAGATCAACGTTAATGGGACTCTATCACGACTAGTTTTCCCTCTCAGTTAGACTCCATTCTGAGGCTTATCTTCCACGTCAAAAGGACTCCATCTATTCCTTCCTTCTTGTGAATGAGACTCCATCTAAATACTTTCAAAGTTATGGGATTCCATCATGATATATTTTTCATAGCAATTGGATTTTATACAAAAGGTTCATCTTCCACGTCAATGGGACTGCATCCAATGATTTATCTTTCACATTAGTTAGACTCCATCTAAAGATCTACCTTCAACATTAATGGTACTCCATCCCGATTTGTCTTCCATGTCAACTGAACTCCATTCAAAGATTCATCTTCCACGGCAATAGGACTCTGTCCAATGATTTATCCTTCACGTCAATGGAACTTCATCTAAAGATCTATCTTCGAAGTCAATGGGATTCCATTCAATGATGTATCTGCCTTGTCAGAAGGGTGTTATTTGCTGATTTGACTCTAAAACAAATAGGATTCCTTTTAAAGATACATAAGTTACCTTAAGAGAAGGCAATTCCCAGCTTCATCTTTCTTACTAATCGGATTATATTGCAAGAATTTGCTGTTTACAACATTAATAAGGTTCTTTTGACATTTTTTTAATGCCTCAAATCTTTTACCAAGATCTATTTTTCACAAAATCAAGTTGTGAGTGGTACATTGTCATCCTTTAAACGGAATTCCCTCCTAAGGTATACCGTTTAATAAACGTGCCTTTAAATAAAAAAAATATGCCTCCAATTTAAAATCTGTCTTCCATATCAAGAGAGTTTCGTTCTAAAATCTATCTTCCGCATCCAGGAGACTTCATTTACTTTCCTGGCTTAAATAAACTCGATACAACCGAAAAAAATGCACGCTACATCAATGAAATTCCATTCAGAGGTCTGTAATTCTCATTAATAGGAATTTCATTAAAGGAATTCCTAACAAGTCCATTCATAGATCCAATTTTATAAATTTAAATTTTATTCAAAGATCTTTATTTTTCAAAGTACTTCATTCATTCAACATCAGTGGGACTTTAATTTTTTTCTTCTTCTGGTAACTGAAACCTGTTACTAAGCTCTGTTAACCATAAAATGTGACTCTATGCAAAATAATATTTTTCTTTAAATTGAATTTGTTTCATTACACGAAGAACGAAGGACGTTCTTTTACACTACTTGGTGTAAAGTAGCTGCCACCATTTCTGTTACTGAGTAACACTAAAATTTAATTACAATAAGATGTGATATGCATAAGAGTCATTAAATTTATTTTTGTGATACAATATAAAGTAAGATTCATTAATTTAGAATGTATGCATATGTTACGGCTAAAGCCCGAATTCGGTCACTTCGCGAATTGACCGGCCAAATCACAATATGGTTAGGAATGCTGTAAGTTGGCTGGCCAATATCGTGATCTTTTCTTGGTTTCGGTAATTGGCCGGCCAGATCGCGAAGTTGCATGGGAGGATCAGCCAAAGTTGGAAGAAAAAATCACTGGCACGTATAACAGTAAAATTACTAGCTGCGAGTGGGATGTGGCCATTTGAGACAAAGTAAAAAATTAAATTTTTAAAATTTTAATTTAAAAACTTGTTTATTTTTTTATATTTTTAAATTAGAAGATTTATATTTTTAAATTAAAGAAGAAAACAGAAGGGACAATATTAGCAAATTAACTTTTTGATAAAACAAACATTAAAAAATTGTGGTCCCACCGTACCACCCGGTATGTGAAAAAACATACCACTACAATTTTCTTTTTCTGTAAAGTAAAAGTTATTAGAAATACAAAAGATATTAAAAAAGTAGTAGCAGCAGACAAATGTCGCCACGTGGCATATTCCCGACGGAATTGCAGATGCGCCGCCTACCGGGCTTTCTTGAATGAGCACATCGCGTTTTGGCCGGAACATCGTGGCCACTTCGCGAAATGGCCGACCAAAGTAGAATATTCACTGATCGTTTCAATTACATCACACTTTGGCCGAGAGGTATGGCCAAAGTGCGAAATGGCCGGACTTCGGGCTTTGGCCGTACCGTATACACTCATTCCTGAAAAATTAGCTTGTTAAGCAAACATACACCCGGTAAAGAAAGAATATTAAGACGCATTAGAATTAGGCTTAACAAAAATAAGCAGATAGAAATTAAGTATTCTAAAACTATTTAATACAACTGGCAGATTATTGTAAATCTTATTATGAGAATATAATTATCTTTATTACAGAACTAAAACATATATGCCTTTTGTAGGAGATAAATACTGTTTCTGTGACGAATATTAACTTCAATCTTTTCGTGTTCGAATCGTAAGCAAACCACAGATGTCGTCTGATGTTTCCTAAACGTTGGTGAGGAATTCATATCGACTAGCCATCGGTGGGATTTGAACCTGGCTCAGGTCTCGGGAAGGCCACCCCCTGTGCCACTATGTCTCTCTCTCATAACACTCGCAAAACTTGTTAAATTATTGCAGCTTGTTAAATTATTAAATCTATGGAGTTTTCTGTTTTTTTACAATGTATATTTTGCGCTAATTAGCACATAAGTCTCCTGAAGGTTTGATGAACTATTTACTTAGTTAAATGTAAAAATATTAAGTTAGGTTAATTAAATATAAAAATGTAATTTTATTTTTAGTTTTGTTTTAACGTTTACTATAGTAAATCATTTTTAATCAAGAAAACAAGATAGATTTATCAAAATAATAATAATAACCGTCTATTTAGCATATAATAGCCAAAAAGAATTGATAAAAGCGCAAAGTATAGGCATAATAGTTCATTAAAATCCATTTACTTAACAAAATATATGGTTATTCAGCATTATTTTTGTAAATAATAGATACTTTGACGCTAGCAATTCTTTCAGTCCGTGGACTAAAAATACCTTGAATTTCGTGTGAAGTCAACGAGGAAATTTTAGTTTCCTTTCTCTTTAGTAAATCTTGACCTTCGATAAATTGCGACTGCTACCCGTAATTCTCTAACTACGTTAGATATAGGGATTCTAGTTCAGAGGAAAGATATCATATTTCGCCATTAAAATTTCTTCAATAGGTGTATTCGACGCTGTTTTAGAATTGAAGTTAGGTGCTCCATATAAAAGATAAAAGAATTAAGTCATAAAGAAAAAAAAAATAAAATTATAAGAATATACACTGTGCAGAAACCTAAACCTCCTTTGAAAATAGATATTACAAGATACTGCTTTCCACGCTTTTAGAATATCTTGAGATATTACTAATTAATAATTTTTTAAGCCTAAAAAATAAAAATAATTATAAATAAAAGAGGAAATATTTTAACAAAAGAAGCAGACTTAATTCCATTTTATATTTACAGCAAGAACAAATTTAATAAAATTAGCTTTCATTCTTTCGATATTTTAAACGATATTAAATATATTAATTGTACTTCTTTTAATTATTCTCTGACCAAATCATTGTACAAAATTTTATGCGCTTGTTAAACAACTAATCTCAAGTACTATTCATAATTATATTTTTCATGTTTTCTGAAATATCAGGAAAATTTAGGATTAAACTAATTTTTCTTCTTCAAATAAATGTTTAGAAACATTACAATTATACTACTTCGTATAAGACTACAGGCTCAGACACGTTTAATCTCGTAATCTCTTATGATTAGTTCTCGTGTAAATATAATTACAATTCAAACACAGACATCTACAAACATAACAGATTAGGATATGTTACTTGGATACACATTCCGAAACGAGCACTGATTTTTCTTCCTTCAATATTTCCTTACTTAATTAAATATCTAGAAATATATTTATGATGCACACAAAGTTACAAATTTTTTTAAAACTTTCTTTTTCGCGTTGGCAACAAAGAACGGAAACATCGAAGAACTGAGCAATCGCAAGTATGAACGCTTAAACTTGCATGTTTACGAATTTATTTAGTTTTTACATTTGAGCTCTATATTATGCAAAATATTCTTGCATAATATAGAACTAAAATTTAAAATTAAAGGTTTGTTATTAATTAGAAAATCTTATGTTTCTACAGTATGAAGAAACAGTATGAAGAGATGCACTGTATGAAGAAATTTCAAATCACTAACATAAATTCGCACTATCCAATTTGGTTGAAATGAAGCTTGAAAACTCAACTTTAAAGCAATAAATCACGAAGAATTGTTATTGATTCTTCCTTGCTATAAATATGATCTCACAGAAGTAAACAAAAATAATACAGTAACACCACATAATGTACAGTAGAGTGCTAATCATTCACATCAACTGAATCATTTAACTGTTTCCATTAAGTGTTGTTAGAGGGCGCTATTGGCAATTGGGCCAAGAGAAACTTTAAGAAACGTGTCATGATAATGTCAGAGTGAATTGTCTTTAAGTATTATTACTCATGGTGGAAACTTTTTTTTAAATCTATCTCTCAGTATTGCCAAACCAATATTTTAGAAAATAATAAATGAAAACTAATATTTACCTCTATTTAAATTATTTTTAATTACAGGGTAAGCAAGGTATGTATTGTTATTCAAATAGTCAGATATTTAAATTTGAAAGACTTGTGAAGTCAACATATCTTAAATTAAAATTCAGAAGCTAAAATATTTATTTCTCTGGAGACAAATGCTTTTAAAGAACGTATAGCCAAACTTTAATCCTGGGCGATAATTTGTGTCATAATAAAGAGATTTTGACTATCATGTGCATATTTAAATAGATTCTTATAGCATTTCCTATGCTTGCATTTCGTCAGAAAAAATTATTCAGCTACAGAAAATAAAAAAACAAAATTCAAAATCATGTTTTATTCATAATTTTTGTTTATAAAAGTCTTAGGCTTTTTAGAGAAGAAGAAAAATAAAGATTAGACTGTCTTTCCTTTATTACACGAAAAGCAAGTTTGGAAAAACGCTATCAGTTTTCTTAAGATAGTCCAGTTTTTTAAGAGCTGAAAAAATTATGGATGTTTGAGATTTTAAATGTATATTAGGAATTTTTTAAACTTGTTACTAGCCTTCTGAAATTAATAAAAATTGTGATTTTTAAGTGATAAAAAGAAAAATTAAAAAAAAATAGAAAAAAAAATATTTTAAGGCGGTAAAAATTTGCGTCTTTCAAATTATGTTAATTTGAAATGATGAAACAGTTATTGAGAGGTAAAAGTTTAAGTTTTTCGCCTTTTCCCATAAGTTCATTTGCCTTTTTCTTCCTTTTTTGAATGAACGACCACTAAAAATTGATTTTTAATAAAAATCTTACAATTCGTTACTTTTTTTTATTACAAAGCAGTGGTAGTTAAAAATAATTCGGATAAAATAATGTAATAATTTGCAATTAAGGTCCACACTCCATGCTCATTACATTCGCGTTCCGAAATAATTTTCACAGTTTCTCACAAATTTGTGTCTAGGTGGAGCTAAATGTCTATGCAAAACGAAATTAGGAATGAAAAATAACTGGTTACTTTGAACTAGTTGATAATTTTATTTTCAAGTATTTATATTTTCGTTAATACTTTAATACTATTTCCTCAAATACTTTACCTCAAAGTACAATGAGCAAAAAAAAAAAAAAAAGAAAAAAAAAAACAGAAAAACTTTTGCTCTAATGATAGGGTTCACCTTCTAGGGTAAAATCTTAATGGTTTGAGGCTGGAATCTCAAATATGTTAATTAATTAGTGTAAACGATAATTAAAATTAAGAAATCAACGTACATTCTCTATATAAACATACCCCTTTTCGGAGGATTCCGATTTTTGATCCTCAAAATATAGGGAGCAGACGCAAACTTGAAAGTTTGACCAGGAGAGGGGTCCAAAGTTTAGACCCCTCATTGTTAATTTTAATTTTTGTACATTTTTTATATCTCGAGAAATTTTTAAGCGAATTGAAAACTTTTTGTACAAAATTTTAAAAATTCGTTCATCTAAAGATATATCCAGGTAAAAATTGGTTATGGTGCTTGGATAAAGGCAAATATTCTTTATATCATTGCCTAGAAATTGCGTATTCAAGCTAAACCGACGATTATCTTAAACTTTATAATTCACTTTTTACCCATATCCTGTACTGTTCTTGTGATAGAAACAATAACTCCATAATTTTCCACCAGATGTATCTGTAACAAGAGAGTCTTCTCGTGTGCTTCCGATTTAATAAACCTAGTTATAAATTTTTTAACTCTTTAGATCTGAACTCTTTAAATCTAAACTCTATCTTAACTCTTTAAATCTAAACTCTATCTGAACTCTTTAAATCTAAACTCTATCTGAACTCCTTAAATCTAAACTCTATCTGAACTCCTTAAATCTGAACTCTTTAAATCTAAACTCTATCTGAACTCTCTAAATCTAAACTTTTTAAATCTGAAGGCGTTTGTAAGTTCAAAGAATGGTCATAGACTTAAGCACACAGTAAAAAAATTGTGGTGCTGATTCGAGAATGTATAGAGTAAACTGGGGTTTCTCAAACTTCTCTAGTATTGATGCAATTTTTCAGTTGATGTGGATTGACTTATTTAAACAGAAGCTGTAGTGGTACTAGAAAAATCGATGGAATCCCAATTTCCCAGGGATTATCTAGTAAATACTACAGTGAAACCTCAAGGAAAGACATGTATATGTAGCTACCACCTCTATTTACGACCACTTTTGGGAGGTGTGGAATTCTTTCAATAGACTTTGTATTGTAAAAAAAACCTTTTGGAGAGACCATTAAAACCTCTCCCAGCTACCGGACAAACAACTTCACCAAATGCGGAAAAGGTCAAATAAGGAAACACGAAAAAAATAGCAAAACAAAAAATTTAACAAGACAAATAAGTAGATTGAAATGTATTCTAAATATTTGTGAGACCCTCTTAATTAGAGAGTTCTTTTTGACGATGCAATTTCATGTTGCCGTCAGAGGGCACTAAAGACGATGCTATCAATGATTTACTTTTAGAGCTGAGAGTTAAATTAGAAAAAAAAAGTTATTTTAGAAAAAAACAACAACAAGCATCTCAAACAAAGCTCTTCTCATCCTTTAAAGCTAGCTAATTGTTATGACATAAAATTAAATGCAAACTTTAAACAAAAAACATAATTGTTTATTTATTTAAAATAGATTTATCATTCATAATTTATAACTTTTTGAGCATAAATATATCAGTAGTGATAATTTTTATGGACGCTAAATTTAATTCATAGATCTGTCTTTTCATGACGCCAACAGGAGTGGCATTTCCGCTCCAAGAAAATGACACTGACTAAAACTAGAATCGTTTGCGAAAAATCATTAACCTTAGATAACACTTAGACTTATAACACTTAGACTTATAACACTTCCACTAGATAACACTTAGACTCATTAACTTTTAGACGTCGACGCAGGTAACCTCTAAGAACGACTAACCTCCACCAACGACCATTTTACTGTGTGTGGTCGCTCCCGTGTGGAAAGCGGTCGCTCCCGAGAAATTTCACTGTATTTAAGATGCATTGTAGGTCTTAGCAAGGAATGTGGTTGCCACTATATACGTATAAAGCTTCATAACTTACCCAGTACTGGGGTGTATACCTTTTTCTATGGTGGTTACAGCTTCTGACTGCGATCCCAGAGGTCCTTGGTTCGAACCCTGCCGTCAGCCCGGGATGAAAGCCCATATATATCAAGACGGAAAAGAGTAAAAACTGGTAACAAATAAATTTCATTTTTTAATTTTTTTCGGGAATAATAAAAATCTATAACTACCAATTGTTTTTAACGGATACAACTTTCATATTGAATTGCTTCTTCGCAGAGAAAAAATTAATTACAGTGAATTGAGTATTGTTAAGAATAGATTGACTCCTCCCGAATATTATCCAATATTGAAATACTTCTCCTACCAGTATTTTCTCTTTTCCGTCTCGCTTTCAGGCCTGTCATCAGCCAACAAACATCTCTGTCACAAATTCTCTTCTATAAGAAAAAAAAATGGAAAAATATTCTAAAGAAAGCCATGGTTATTGTAGCTGTAGTTTATTTACACTCGCACTAGAGCTGCACTATGGGCTATTGGTGACGGTCTGGGAAACATCCCTGAGGATGATCCGAAGAAATACTATCGCAATTTTGATCCTCTGCAGAGGGGATGTCACCCCTACTTCGGTAGCCCGATGACCTGCGCGCGAAGTATAGCACTTTAGAGTAGAACAGTTTAACGAGGACCAATACCGCTCACCCTTGGTTTTTCCGTTGACTGATCCAAGTGGTCACCCACCGACACACAGACCACCGCCAGCGATGCCTGACTTCGGTATTCCACTGGGAACCGTGCCTTAATGATCAGTCCACTGTGGAACTAAGAAAGACATGATCTGCAAGTTAATTTCGAATCAATAAAGAAGGTGGTTCCCTTTATATTACGACACTCCTTGTAGAACGTAAAAAAGCCTATGAAGAATAGTTTATATAAATTACTTTCATTATCTTTGAACGATAAACACAATTTCTTAAAAGGAGAAGGAAAACAATTCAAGAAAGCAATTATTTAAAGGAATGCAAGCTATGGAGATTAAATTAATATAAGTAAACCGGTACTAGCCTTTTCCAGAAAGATTCCACATTTTCGTTTATGCATTCTTTTTACAAAATCATCTTATTTTCTTTATAAATAAAATAAATTCAAATCTAGTCTAGACATTTAAATAGCTCCCTTATCTGGAAAATAGCTATAAAATTTCCAATTCTACTCGGAAAATAGCCTTTTCCTAGTATCAATTTGCAGACAAATGTTGCTTTCACACAGTATTTGCCAATGATTAAGTCTAGATTACCTACGAGATTTCGGTAGTAAAATGGCTATCACCACATATTCAAACAAATAAGATTCTGCGATATCTTGGTAGTATCTTTGATTCTTTTTAAAAAAATTGGAATAAATTAATGTTTTTAAAAAGTAAATGTTATTAGATAATGGAAACTTGGATGAAATCAAATTAAAGGTGATTAAGAAGCTTGCATACTTGAAGTAGATATTTCTTTCTTCGATGTCTCAGTGGTTTATCTATTTTAATGATAGGTGATTATGAAAAGAAAACAACCAAGTTTCTACAAGATCGTATAGTTTCCCTTTTGCGATCAAGATAGTGTTGCAGAACTTTTTTTTACATTTGTTGTATAAAATCCAGAAAAAAGTCTTATATTGTTGTGTGATCTTTTTTTGAATTTTTACTTATAAAGAAAAGTGAGGTAAGCTGATGTAAAAAAATTGATTTAAACCAATAAAATTCAATTCAAGTCAAATTGATGAAATTTAAGTTCAATTCAACGTGATGCAATTCTTTCTTGTTTTAGGACGATGCAATGTAGATTGTATTTTCTTATGCCTGTTTGATAAAATTTAAATCGAATAAGAACTAATTCAAGTCAAATTGATACAATTCAAGATCAATTCAAGGTGATAATTTTTATTTATTTATTTACTATTTTTTTCATTATTTTTTATTTCTTATTTATATTAAGATGAGGCGAAAGAGATTGTATTTTCTTGTTGTTATCCAAACAATTTAAATTAAATGCTAGTTATTTCGTCTGGTTTATATCAGAAGTGATAATAATGTTATAATTTATGAGGCATGATTAAAGGATGATTAGGGGATTCGTGATTAAGGTGTTATAACTTATTGTTTGAATGCGCACTTTTTCCTATTTTTTTAAATGGAAAAATAAGAATAAAACTGATAAGCTGATGTAATTTGATGATTATTAAGTTCAAAGTTAGGAAATGTTCAAAAGCGCGTGCAAATTACATTCAAATGCATTGGTTTACATTTAAGACTAAAGGGATTCAACCTCCATTTTCTTTTTTTTCTTCATTTTATTTTATAATTTTATCACCATGCGTTGAACAGCCGACCCATCACAGCGTTTACGACTATTTCCATTTCATTCTAATTTAAAACCAAACCCCGAAGACAACGGAACTTCGGGATTAAGTATTGGGACAAATTAGCTTTCGGGGAGGGCTTTTTGATGGAACTAACTTACATTTGCGTTACAAGGTGTGAAAACCCACGAAAACCTACCACGGTTAGCCCGACGGCAAGGGGATTCTAGCCTATGATCCGTCTACAATGGAGAACATTTTACTTCATCACTATGGTTAGCGCGAATCGGAAGTAGAATCATCCACCGCGGCTCACCCTCATTACATTTTTATGGATTTGATAATTTTTATAGATTTTATAACCCGCATTACATGGAGAGTAAACCCACGGAAACCTCCCATGGTTAGCCCAAAGGCAAGGGACTCTAAACTATGATCCGTCTACCTCTAAGGATACTTTACTCCAGCTCTGCAATCGGTGTGAGCTAGGAATAGAATTCGTACCAAGCAGTCACCGCTAGTATTCGAACCTAGGGTACCTCAAAGTAAGGCATTTGAACCTTTTTTTCTCTCTCGCTATTTTAATACTTTGTTGAACGAGAAGTGATTATGGAAATAAATATAACAGTTCTCTGTTTATCACCAACCATACCTGCTTCTGCGGGTTCCTAGATGAGTTGGCGATTTTTGGTAGTATTAACCAGATTCCACAGTTGCGTTGTTTGCTACAACCTTGGCAAAAACCAGCTATAGGTAATGTCAAGTTTCACTAGGCACTGTTTATTTTCGCGATTATTTCTCACTGAAAAGAATACAGAAAAAAATTACATCAAAGAAAAAAATTTACTTGTAATAACTGTAGTTAATATGCATTTTTTTGTGGAAATTATAGAACAGACTGCCAAGCCCAGCTGCTATACACCAAAGTGGTAGCAAAATTTTTACTTCAGCAATTGATTTTTGATTTAAAAAAACTGATTTTAGAAAAAATAATTGTTTCTGTCTTAGCAATAACAAAATTGAATTAAAAATGAAATAATTGTAATGGTACTAATTTCAAGAACAAATAGGGGTTGCTTAAAGGGGTAATAAAATTTTTTTGTCTGAATTATACAAAGAATTTATGAAATGAATATTATAGTATTAAAACAAATGAAAAATTCCAGCAACGAGTGGTTTTTCTCTGTTTGTAGTAGAATTAATTATACGAGAGATAGAAATAAACAACGGTAACTAAAAATATGACAGAATTTTTTTTACATACAGTAGAACTAAAATGTAAAATACAGGATTTGTAATTGATTAGAAAATGCTATGTATACATAAATGTTATTACATAAGAGCACAGTATAAAAAAATTTCAAATTGCTTATATAGCTTCGCTCAATCTAATTTCGATAATTATGATTAAAATGAAGCGTAAAAATTTAACTTTAAGACAATAAATCTCAAAGAATTATTATTCATTCATTCATGCTAATATTATTAATTCATTCGTTATTATTAATTCACTCTGCGATCACACAGAAGAAGACAAAATAATATTAAAAATAATAAAAAACGAATAATTTTTGTTCAAAATTTCTTATTCCAATTATCTACTTTATTTTTTATATTTGCAGTATTTTTTTTTTTAAAAAAACAGCTAAAACTAGTTTTTACCTTTACAGAAAAAGAGATTTTGCTTAAAAAAGAAAAAAAAATCTATATTTGCAATTACAAAAATAAAGTTATAAATTAGAAACCAAGCGTTACACGAAATATTTTATCAATATATATTTTTTTTTAAGTATGCTTTTGATTAAAACGGAATTAGTTCCAAGCAATTCTCTCTTACCAATGCAATTATTCTAATTAATGCTTCTAATATGGTAATATTTTTAGAATCATTTGAATTTTAAATAAGGAGACTTAGTCGAACAAAACTTTTCTAAACTTTATCCATCGGCAAACAAAGAATTCTGGAACAGAGGAAGCAAATATGCGTGCTGGCCTAATTGCATAATTGTCTCGGACCTTCAAAAGTCATACATTATAGGAAACTTCGACAGTAAAATGCAATTTATTTCCAAATTTAAAATATCGATGTTTGTTTGAACTTGGAAAGATGGTATAATGTATATGATAATATAGTATAATAATGTATACATTTTAATAGATGGGTTTGGATATTAATAATAATCACATGGTGTTTACAAAGTCAGCTTTGATAAATTTAAGGATTTATAAATTATTTGGAAATTTATAGCTTTTTTAAATATTATACTTTTTTTAAACAGTTCTTTACAAGCATCACATTTTTATAAAAAATATTGATAGAATAATACATAAACAAACTAAAATTATATTTTTTAGAAGTGTTTGGTTTAAATAAAAGGTATATATCGGAAACTTTATCAAAATAAAACTTTTAATTTAAATTAATTTCAATGTAATATTATATTTAATAGTTAAGTTTTTTAAAATACTAATAAATTAATTATTTTTATTTGCGCGAAAGCAATAAGACTTAAATTTTTTTACTTATAGTGTCTGTTGAATCCAAAAATTATTAACTCATTTTCGCTCTATTTTCAACAAATGTACCAATTCAATAAATATATTTTTTTTGTTAAGAATGCGACTTATTTTTTTCACTAATTTTAATATTTCAGACACAGTCAAGGGTTCTGAAATGTCTATAAAATATTAGTAATCCAATTGGAGCAAACACATTGTGTTGAGAAATTTTCAATCTGCGCTAGTTTTTTTTTCTTAAACTTTAAACGGCTTTTGATAGATTCGACTTTTTGAAAATGTATAGCTTTTGCATTTGAGATTAATCATATGCTTTTTTTTACGATGAATTAAAGTTTCAAGTTCTGTTAATAAAAATAAAAAAAATGAGTACATTTAATTGAAAATAATACCACCACATTTTATAAAATTCTCACGCTTGCCATAAAAGGGGTTCAAAAATAATTGCGCAAAAATTAAACAGCATTAATATCCCTTTTATGCTCGAAAACATTCATTACGAGCAGTTTTTTAAAAAGAGATAGAATACTTTTTTTAAACATAATTTAGAAAGAAGAAAAATAAGTGTATGTTTTACTTACTTTTAATTGTAATTCTAAGAAGATTTAGAAATATTTAAGAAAATATTTTATCAAACATCAATGTAATAATGCAAATAAAATCTACGATACTAAAAATATTTCTAAAATACTTAAATCTTAACCACTAAATTTAGTTAGTTGAAGTGTGTGTTAAAATGTCTGAGATTTTTAAAAAAAGAAAAGAAAAATATTATATAAAAAAATAAAAAGCCATCATATCTCTTTTTAAGGAAAAAAAAACATTAAAAAAACAAAATTGCACTTAGTTTAACATCATGTGACAAAATAGTTTTATATTTAAAGTACTTTTAGAAAAAAAAAATTGCTGTTTTTTCCGAATACTTCAGATAATTTTTAAGATTATATTTTATTCAGAGCACAAGACATATTAAAACGCGATAATCCAATATACTCCAGAGAAATGAAAAATATTCGGGTTATATTTTATCGAAAGCCAAAGACTTATTTCGTTTTTGGTTAGTATATTGACATTTATTTTGAAAGTTTAGAATTAAATTATCGTGTGGGAGTTTAAAAACATTTTTAGAAAATTCTACTTGCATAAAATTTATTTATTTAACGATTTTTTTTATCAAGAACATTTCAATTTTATTTTAGAATTTTAAACCTGAATATACGTTTAAAATTTTCCTGAAAAGAAAGATTTCAAAAAATGTAGTAAGGAGATACAGAAAATCTTACTAAGGCCAATAGCCACAAATTAATCAGGATCCTGGGATTTATCCAACAAAGATGAAAATATAATAAGAAATTTTGAATGTAGAATAATTATAATTTATGGAAACAGCTGTGGTGGCTCATGGGACAGAGCACTTGCTTTCCAATAGGGTGACCAGGGTTCAAATCCGAGAGATGGCTGGTCGATACGAATTTTGCATCCGGCTCGCATTGACTACAGTGCGGACATAAGATGTCCTTAGTGTTTGACGGATCATATGGGTTATTGTCTCCTTGCTGTCAGGGTAATCGAGGGAGGTTCTTATGGTTTTTCTCTCTATTTAACTCAAATGTGGGTTAGTTCCCTCAAAAAGTCCTCAACGAAGGCAAATTTCTCCCAATGCTTGATCCAGAAGGATTGGCTTCTGAATTGGGTTCAAAATTACACATGAACACTGGTAGTTCTAAACTCTAAATTAGGTCGGCTGTTCAACGAAGGTAATAAAATATCAATAGTATGAGCCAGGGTGGCTCAGAGGATAAAGCACTACCTTAACTATGAATTGACCGGCGTTCGAATCCCAGTGGTGGCTAGTCGTTAAAAATTTCCCACCAGGCTTGAAAAAACCACAGTGCTGACGTGAAATATCCTCAGTGGTGGATTGGTCATGGGTTAAAATCCCTTGTCATCAGGCTAGCCGTGAGAGGCTTTTTTAGGTTTTCCCCTCTACGTAACGCTAATGAGTGTTACTACCATCAAAAAGTCCTTCACGAAGGTGAATTTATCCCAATACTTGTTCCAAAAGTTCCCTTGCCTTCTCGATTGGGCTCAAAACTTCGAGGCTACGGAGTTGATTATTGGTACTCGTGAAGTAAAATTGGCTCAGCTGTTCAACGACGGATATAAATTAAAATAAATTTTTCGGGGGCTTTAATTAAAATAACACATAGAGAAAAATATACAATCATGAAATAAAAAAAATGAATTATAGGAAAAAGCACAATAATCATCAAAGCTAAAGAAAAAAGTATTTCTCTTAAGCTTTATCTTGTAAACAATGACAAATTTTAGTGTTTGATCATGAAGAAAAATCTTAAACTGTCTTTCTCTTAAACGTCATACTTATTGAAATCATATTTAAGCATAAAAATGTTTAAAACTGCATTGGCCTTCCCATTAAAAAAAACATCTAGCTATTTAACTGAACGAAAAAATATATCTAAAGACAGATGATATTTATGGAAGAGTAACAGCAGTTGATCTTGATCAGGTAGACAGAGATGAACAGGTAGAGTAATTTGACAATGAAGTCGAATCATAATTTTATTTACAGTATCTTCAAAACCATAAAATAGTTTCTGAAAAGTAAGAGCAAGTATAAAAACTAATCATAAAATGATTTGAAAAAAAATAAAGTTATTTCGCTGTACGCAAAACTGTATGTCCAAAATTAGTATTTGAATTGAGAGTTTAAACAGTTTATGATTAGGGTGAAAACAAAGAAAAACTGTTCTGTGAAAAACAGCTTTAACCCCTTTCCTTCTCCCTCCCGTGAAAATGACGGGGTGAATTTCGCCCTCTATTTCTCGCTCCCGTGATATTGACGGGCTGGAGTGATCAGTAGTAACGCGTCAATAAGAATAAAACTAATTCATTTCTTTTGCCCGGAAAAAATTTTATTTCTCATTTTACACAAGATGGCAGTACCAGGATATTTTTAAGACAATTGTAGATAGTTAGTTTATTTTAAACTAGATGTCAGCACTAATCAAATGCGTAATACAAATATAAAAGTGAAAAAAATAGGCGCTTTTATGACCGTTTCTTGAAAATTAACCGATGTTAAGGGGTTAATCCGTTAAAGATATGGAAAAGTCTATAGGAAAAAAAAACGGCAATTTTTTGCAACGCAACAGATAAATCTGTATTTATCTTAAACAGTTTTGTCTTGTGAAAAATATTTTTTTCTAGTATTTACAGTTATTTTTTACAGTGTATGAGTCTGAATAAAACTATTTTTATATATTACGTATTCATTTTGGTACGAAGACATTTACGAACAAGTTTCATATTTTTAAAAAAAGATTTTTTGTGAATTAGGTTTAATAATATTCAATGAAAAATAATTACTTTAAATTAGGTGAAGAATTTCAATAAGATTAAAAACTTACAAAGGGAAAATATTTTTCGAACCTTTATCAAATCATGAAGTTCAAAATTTTTAAGTAATTTATATTTTTGATAAAAATTATTTCAATAATTGGTTAAAAAGCTAAAACAAAATAAAGTTTCTTTTCTCAAAAGTTCGATACAGCTAATTTTAAACAGAGATTAAAATCAAGTTTAGAGTTAGCATTAACTTGTAATTAATGTTTAGTTAAAATCTTTAAATAAGATACTTTTTATTTGTAGTTTTAGATAAAATTTTTCTTTAGTTTAAGAAAAGATTTGAAAAAAATAACGCCGGAACTTAAATTAGTTTTGCTGACTTATCCGAAGGAATAAAATATTTTTAGATGATTAAATATTTTATTTGTTGCTCACGTAAATGAAAAGAAAGAATTTAACCTCAGAAGATTAAACAAACTAATTAAAAAAAAGAAGGATAGAAAATCATGGATAGTTTCATATTAGAAGATTATGAGAAATGTTAACCCAAAACAAAATTCTTGATGGAACCATCAAGATGTTTTGATGATTCTTGTTGGTTTTTTGATGGCCCAATATTATTTAATCGTAATCATAATTCAACAATTCTAATCACGTGTTATTGATTTTGATGGGACGACAAACTTCCATTATTTCATGTTGGAAGATGTTGTTTTACTATATGATGGTCAACTAACATGTTATGTTAGAAATTCTTTGACCAACAAATTCCCTCCTCTCATGATGGAAAATATTGCTTTAGCATTATGATGGTCACCCAACAAGTTATGTTTGAAATTCTTAGGCAAACAACTTCCATCATTTCCAGATGGAAAATGCTGTGATGATGATGGTGAACCATTAAATTATATTTGGTATTGGTGAACCAACAACGTCCATCCGTAACTACAGACTAGAACCAATCAAATAATGTTTGCTATTAATATTGGAGCTTCAACTTTTATTTCGTGATAGAATAAGTTATAATAAACCATATATGATAAACTATTTCACATTGAATAAGTACGTATTCTTCATTTTATGCTGACAATATTTTGTACCCAATAATTTTTAACATAAAGTAATGTTTACATAACAACTATTTTTCATAAATATTAATTTGCGTTGTTATAAATACCAATTTTCGGTTAAATAAAAATTAAAATTCATTTAACGGAAACTATCAGTGAAAGTTTATAATTTTTTTTAAGAAGAGAGTGTGTGGTGGTGGTGTAAGTCACTCTCCTCGCTTTCTTTGCTGAGCAGCTAAAATAATTATCACTTGGTGATATACCTTGTATGATCCACTGTTTGAAGTGAAAGAAGCCCGCCCAGCAAAACTAAGCGAAAAGAACGTGATTGACCCAACATAAAGCTGGGTCAATTTCAATATCGGAGTATTGGGCAGTCTTGATGGTCCTAACAAAAGGTATGATGGTTTTTTATTAAAAATTGCAATGGTAACCAGTAATTATGTTGGATCATGATGAATTTTTTTGTTGGTAGTCTTAATTTTTCCAACAAAAAGCATGATGGTTTTGATGGAATATTATAATGGTAACCAGTAATTATGTTGGATCATGATGGATTTTTTTGTTGGTAGTCTTGATGGTCCCAACGAAAAGCATGATGGTTTCGATGGAAAATTATAATGGTAACCAGTAATAATGTTGGATCATGATGGATTTTTTTGTTAGCAGTCTTGGTGGTCCCAACAAAAAGCATGATGGTTTTTGATTAAACATTGTAATGGTAATTAGTAATAATGTTGGATCATGATGGATTTTTTTGTTGCCAGTCTTGATGGTTCCAACAAAATGTATGATGGCTTGTGATGGAAAATTATAATGGTAACCATTATATTATTTTGGATTATGATTGATTTTTTTTGTTGGCAGTCTTGGTGGTTCCAACAAAAAGCATGATGGTTTTTAATTAAAAATGATAACAGTAACCTGTAATTATGTTGGATCATGATGAATTGTTTGTTAGCAGTTATGATGGTAACGAAAAGTATGATGTTTTTTGATAAAAAATTATAATGGTATAGAGTAAATTATGTTAAAACGTGATGGATTTTTTTTGTTGGCCCAACATGAAAAGGTGCCAATTCCTAACTTTGGATGTTGGGCAGATTTGATGGTTCTATCAAGCAACATGATGGTTTTCAATTCATTAAATTCAAGATGGTAACCATCGTATTTATGCTGATTTCACAATGGAAGACCATCATGGATTTTTGTCTTGGGTAGACATAGCTAGGGAATATAATGTATGTGAATGAAAATGTATAGAATTTCGAACTAACATTTTAAAACTAGTTTAGATCATTTGATTCGAATCACTTGAGTTGGATGATTTTACTTAAAGCACTTGATTCAAATCTTGATTAGAATTATGTGACTCCATCAATGCTGTTTTTTTTTAAAATTTTTAAATTTCTTTTTTAAACTCATATCAACGTAAATATCAATTTTAATTCGAAACAGTTTCAAATATTTAAAAGTTAAAAAAATGTCAAACCATTAGAAATCTTATTCACTAAACAGAAATCAAACATAGAAACCATTTCAAATAATTCTAATTGATTTTTTTTTCAAACTTTTTTCTAGAGTAATATTAGTGTCTATATTTTCCTGGGAAAATATAAAGATTATTTACTATGTGAATTTCGTTATTGATATTAACCCCGGAACAACTAATTAGACGAGCAGATTCAAATCAGTTAGTTATATTCGATTGATTAAAATCTTTTTGATAATTCGTTTCGATAACTTCAACAAACATTTTAACTGTTTTAAGAAGGGATATTTAAAACTGACCAAAACCAAACAATTAAAAAAGTATCGTATATATATTTAAATAAATTTCATTCTGATAAATGCATATTTGGTTAGTTAATCCCCATCTGAGAACATTAAAAGATGTATAGCATAAATAGTGCCATATATAAAATATAAGACGATAGAAAAAAATTAAGATAATATTGTTAATGTGTTTGCTTAATAAGACATATTAAAATTCGATACTTTGTAAAAAAAAATGGTGTAATCAGTGATAAAATCCAAGCGTTCAATATTTAAATATCTCTCCTGCAACTAAAATAATAAAATAATCTATTGATGATGAGCTTTTTATGGCGATATTTCTCAAAGACTAACAAAATGTCTAGACGTAAACTCATTTCCCTTTTCTTTTCAGAAGAAAAATAATCAAAGTCAAGCAATCATTCTCTATTTGTTGTATATATAATACTATTTTTTTAATCATAGCTAACATGAATCAGAATGCTTAAAAAGTTTTACTTTTATCTCAGAAATGTTTTTAATCTCCAAAAAGATAAGGTTTGCTTTTAAAGGTAGTTTCTAAGTGTAATATGAAAAGTATAACATTTTGGTATATATAAATATAACCTGATATTACATGGGTTGGGATAGCCTGGTAGGTAGGACGTAGGATTTGTGTGCGTGAGAACGGAAGTTCGAATCTCACCAGCCGAAGAAACCCTGTGTATTTAATGGTGACTGGTGCACGTTAAATCTGTCAGAGATGCAAAGTCCTCCAAGTTCCCACAATAAATCTATACCTCTGGGGGTACTGAATTGGTGATTGACTGTTCTCTGGTTAAAATTACGATCTGTCGAAAAAGGAATGGGTTAGTCCTATAAAACGGGCTGTTACGTGTGTATGTAAAGCTGAAATCATATTCTTGGTCATAGATAACGCCATTGAAAAATAAGAAATGCTTTCTCTGCCTTAAATTCTCTTGGCATCCCTAGCAGTCCTGCTGGCATGAAAAGTAGGCAATAAAAATAACAATAACATAGTATAAAATTTTGACATTTTGTTACGCAACAAAATATAAAACTTTGATAGATATTATTGTGTAGTTAAACTTGAAATGTCTTAATGCGTCTTTTGCTTACTTCTTCTTACAGATGTCACTATGAGATAAAAGAAATAATTGTTAGTCTTGTTGCAATCTCAAAAGAACAACACATAATCTTTGAAGTGAATTCATTAGAATTTGTTAAGGTGCCACTGTAAAGCCTGAATCCATTAATGTTCAAAACTGACTCATACGCTGCGAATACTACCCAGAAAGCCCGTTTGCCATGGCAGATATTGCGGAACAAAATATAAATAGCTAGAAGGATTTGTTGATAAAGAAACAGTAATATTTGAGCTTCTTTGCAACATAAATACCACTGATATTGCAACACTTATCAAAGTGTATGTCAAGTTTTTTTAGTTCAGCATAATACGATATTGCGTTTCATAGTTATCTGCACGTCTTTGATTCGGTGAAAGTGGTGCTTGGGTTTGAATTTCCTTAAGTGCAAGAACAAATAGCAGTTTTTGGGAACAAGGTAGGAATTATGGGAGAGAAGGTCAGACATCCAACTTGACTTATGAAGCGTCTAGTGTCTCCTATTTGTTACACATTAATGAACTCCATCCGTGTTGGAATTTTCTGAAATAAACGAAAAAAAAGGTAGTTGTTGGGAGCAAGATCGGAATTAAAGGGTGGATGATCAGACTTATGCAGCTCCCAGTGACTCTCATTTGTTACAAAAGAAGAAATTCCTTCCATATAGGAGTTTCTTCAAGAGCAAGATCAAATTGCAGTTGTTGGGAGCAAGATGGTACTTATAGGGCGGTCACACATCTACGTGGATTACGCAGCTTCCACAAACTCCCACCTTTTACACAAGAAAAAGTTCCTTCTTTCTAGGAATTTCTTCAAGTGCAAGAATAAATGGTAGTTGTTTTGAACAAGACCGGAATTATAAGGGAGAATAGTCACACATCCAATGTGACTCACTCAGCTCTCAGTGACTCCCATGTCTCGCACAAGAAGAAATTCCTTCCTTATAGGAATTTCTTCAAGTGCAAGAACAAATGGCAGTTGTTTTGAACAAGACCGGAATTATAAGGGGGAATAGTCCCACATCCAATGTGACTCACTCAGCTCTCAGTGACTCGCACAAGAAGAAATTCCTTCCTTATAGGAATTTCTTCAAGTGCAAGAACAAATGGCAGTTGTTTTGAACAAGACCGGAATTATAAGGGGGAATAGTCACACATCCAATGTGACTCACTCAGCCCTCAGTGACTCCCATGTCTCGCACAAGAAGAAATTCCTTCCTTATAGGAATTTCTTCAAGTGCAAGAACAAATGGCAGTTGTGGAAAGTAAGAGCTGAACTATAGGGAGTATGGTCACACATCCAATGTGACTCACGCAGCTCCCTATGAGTTCTACTTGTTACACAAGAAGAAATTCCTTCCTCATAGGAATTTCTTCAAGTGCAAGAAGAAATAGCAGCTATTGGGACGAAGATCGGAATAATAAGACTTACGATTACAATATGACTTACTTAGATCTTAATGACTCCATCTTGCTCTTACATCCGAAGAAATTCCTGTACCGGCATTACTTTGCCACAAAGGTGATTGCTATGCGGACATGGTAAGTTAAACGCTGGCTTCATTTCTCATCAAAAGATTCGTTTGTTACTGAACTACAAAAACCTCAACTCACATTTTGATAAGTGTTGCAGTTTCGGTTGTATTTATGCTAAGAAGAAGCTGCAATATCGCTTTTCTTTCTCAATGAAACTTTCCAGGTAATTATGTTTTCTTCTTTTTCATGGGCCTTGAGAAACTCACTTTCCGGATGATCTTCATTCACTGTAAAAAATTTCCCTGGTAGATTATGGAAAGTGACCGTAAAAGAGTGCTCAGTGTTCCATTCACTGACCATAAAATCATTGTTCAATAAAAACACGGTAGTGACAGTCAATATTTTCTCGTATAACGTATGGCTACTGACCGTAAAGTTAACATTATGCTCCTAAAAGATACCTTCAGTTGTATTGACTTTGGCTATCGAATCTAGGTAAACCACGAAGCGATCCAAAGTAACAAGATGGAATAAGAGAGAAATGTTCTTTGGATCTGGCTAGTATCGAATTCGGGATGTTTGGTTCCATATCCTGATGCTGTAACCAATATGGGGAATGGTGTGCTTCCCTAACAAGGTGAGTTTGAAAGTTTTATTTCACAGGTCCTTTTTTCAAAGAGAGGAGCTGATCACATTATTTAACAATCAGTTCTAATGATTTTGAATATTTTAACATTCCACATATATTAACAGACAACTCCATAAATGGATATACGGATTTTACAAAAGTTGTTTTGAAGTATATAATACAATTAAATGAAATAAAGAAAAACAATTTCATCGATTAAATTTAAAATACTTATGACTGCAATTAATACCCTAATATTGATTCCAATGAGCTCAACGGGATGCTTCATTCTAAGGAAATGTCCTTCCCCCATGTTTTAACATAATTTAATTAACTAAAATCTAATTGCAATATGTTGCAACTTTATTATTGCATCATATGGACAAAGACCCTAACAATTCCATTGTACTGTTTTAGTAAGAATTTTATTCTAATAAGATTATCAATATATTACCGTATCGACTAATTAAATGAGCTAAGTACGTTAAAAATATCAGAGGAGAAAATTTCGGAAGGTTTCATTCAACAGTGAGGCTGTACTTTTTATCTATTTCATGGTACTTTTCTAAATTGAAACTAATCTACTTTTCAATTTGAGTTGCGTCTGAACATATTTTAATTTGCTGAGAGGAAACGTGATGATTTTTGAAAACCTTTGAGGCATGAATAACAAGTCAGTAATGAAGTGCTCTATCGTATAAATTATCGTGATACATGTAAGAGCTTTAAATACCATATATGAAGTGTTGTGAACTTTCAGATCAGTTTTTAAGTTTGAAAATAATAATTCACTCATCAAATCAATTTCACTAACGAGGTCTTGAAAAGTTTTAATGAAAATGAATGAATTTTACAGTATTGGCTGATAGAAAAATAAAGCAAAGCTCTTGATTTTGCCTTCCGACAGTTACTTTAAAAAAAGGAGCATAACTCTTTGGATATGAAATTATTTAAATTTTGAGGATGCACATAATTAGGTATAGAACAAATCACATGGTTTTTAAATGTAAAGTTGAGATCATCTGTGATGCACTGTTAGAATTTTTATTCTAAAATTACGCGAAAATAATCGGTAAAATCTGTCCATTTAATTAACCGTTAAGCTAAAGGTTAGGATCCATCTTTTAATCTTTACGGTTTCGAAGCAGTTTGCAACTGATATGGTTGTAAAATCCTTAATGCATAACAATACAATTTACAGCTATCGTCGCATTTAAACCGTAAAAATAAACTTTAAATGTACCTTAGATTTAATTTAGGCTTTTCGTTAGGTAATGAAAATTGGAGTTAGGTTGTATTTGAGTTGCGTTTTGCCAAATCAAACGTAAGATGCTTATTTAGTTTATCTGGTGGTGCCATCTATCGTAAAATAAAGAAAGTATTAGATTTTTTATGTTACGAAACTTTGTGGTGACGTTTTCTGTGAAATGGGTTTGTCGTATTCTAATAGTCCTGGGTCACGAATTAGGAAGTGCAGAAGACTGGAAACTATTTATGTGCTGAAGGACTTGAAGAAATTATGTGTATAGTCAACGCTGTGATTCGAGCCTCAATTCAGCTGTTCATGATATTGACAGATTAGCTCTCTCGATTGTTGTATGTATCCAGTTTCAAAGAACTAAATGGCTTCATAAGGTAGGCCAGTTAGAGCGGATAAAAATCTGCTTGTTTACTGGTATAAAGCGAAAACATTCAATACTTGATTTTTCTCGCTGTTGCCAGTTTAAATACTGACTTTTTAAAAATTCTTCGATTGTCTTGGTTAAATATGGCAAAATAACAAATAAATTGTTTTTTTTTAAAACCATTTTTTAGAAGTTTCTTACAATGTATAAATACTGAATTACATGCACCTAGGTAAGAGTTATGCTCTTTTAAGTACCTGTTGTACAAAAATAAACAAATTTGGAAGAAAAACATCAGCTAACAATGAAGTTATAAAATTTGAGTTCAATAAAACTATTATATATTAAAATTGTGATTAAAATTGTGATTAATTGTGTGTAAAGTGATTATTACAATTTCATTCGGAGGTGTTATGAATTTTGAATTAGAATCAATTAAACAAAATTGTGTCATATTACAAACGTATCGTACAAAGTAAGGTTAAACTGGAAACAATAACAATATTATAATATTATATGAATTCTGAACTATGCGCAACTGAATTGGAATTCTGAGATTTCCTACAAAATGAAGTGAAATCGAAAACGAAATAGCAAATGTTTCGAATAATTGTAAAGCGGGAAGCCCTTCGTAGAAGTTTAATAAAGTTACAAAAATAAAGTATGTAAACCTGAATAATAAAAAATATATCATTTAAATAAATTATAGCAAAAATAAGTTGAAATACGAAATGATTGCAATACCAAGCAAAAATTATGTTATGAATATTGGTTAATGTTTCTGAAAACCTTCGAATCAAAATAAGTTAAAAGTAAGTTACGATAAGTTAAAATAAGCTATCAGTTTGAAAATGATATAAATGCAGAAACTCAATGCTAGTTAATCGGATTCTAAAATTTAAAGTTCAATATAAGTTTAAATAAAATGTAGTCTTATGTTGGAGTTATATAAGTTCTGAGTTTTTTACAACCAAAAAAATTTTTTTTTCTTCGAAGTTTAAAGTTGAACACTTAAAAAAAGAGAATCTATTTGTGGCACGTGGATATTTCTGCCGAAACCAATAAAGACGAAAAATTCGTGTTGAAAAAACTAAATGTAACTTCTTTTTAGCAATAAAAAAATATTGCTAAAATTGGAAGAAATATATGGCTTTGTCAAAACATATCTTTTCAGATATTTCCGTCTTATGTGCTTCAGTAAATATCAAATAAATAATTTTGGCTTCTCAATTATCTATTCGATGCAATATGGAGAGAAAGATTAGTTGAGTATATTATATTTCAAATCGCGTAGTTTGAAGCATTCCTTTTTTAAATGTTGAATTCACTGTTTTGGATAGTTGAAAGTGCAAACATTTATTCGGTAAAAAAGTAAACAAATTAATATTAGCATTTTAGTGAAATTATGAAATTAAATGGTTAAACATATGGTTATACGATAAAGAGAGACAATGAAATGATGGGTTAAATAATTACTAATTGTAAGATTAATTTTAATAATAAAGGAAATTTTAATAAAAAAATGATGGGATAAAAATAGTTTATGTTAGGATGATGAATGGACTACAGAAGAAAATAGATTTTTATATCTATTTATTTATATCTATATATGTGTATGTATATAAGGATGAAAGCACAGAGAAAATTTCAAAGATTTAAGAATTTAAAATTTATTAAATTTTTTAACTGCACATAAGTTGCAAATACATAGAACCGTGGAAAAAAAACAAAGATATTAAGGAAAGAAATAAAAATAAAAAAGAGACAAAAGATTTCTAAACGAAAAATATTAATTTTTTTATTAGAAATTTAAAAATTAATTAATAAGTCAAAATAATTAAAATTAGAAAATATATGATCCATTCATAAGCTCAAACGATTACATTCACGAAAATAGGGCTTTCTAATATTCTTTCAATATAGCCAAAGCAAAATATATCAATACAATAGTGTTAGGAGAGGAGAAAAAACATTCGCTAACAGAAATTGTTGATATCTCAATACAATAGTGTTAGGAGAGGAGAAAAAACATTCGCTAACAGAAATTGTTGATATCTCAATACAATAGTGTTAGGAGAGGAGAAAAAACATTCGCTAACAGAAATTGTTGATATCTCAATACAATAGTGTTAGGAGAGGAGAAAAAACATTCGCTAACAGAAATTGTTGATATCTCAATACAATAGTGTTAGGAGAGGAGAAAAAACATTCGCTAACAGAAATTGTTGATATCTCAATACAATAGTGTTAGGAGAGGAGAAAAAACATTCGCTAACAGAAATTGTTGATATCTCAATACAATAGTGTTAGGAGAGGAGAAAAAACATTCGCTAACAGAAATTGTTGATATCTCAATACAATAGTGTTAGGAGAGGAGAAAAAACATTCGCTAACAGAAATTGTTGATATCTCAATACAATAGTGTTAGGAGAGGAGAAAAAACATTCGCTAACAGAAATTGTTGATATCTCAATACAATAGTGTTAGGAGAGGAGAAAAAACATTCGCTAACAGAAATTGTTGATATCTCAATACAATAGTGTTAGGAGAGGAGAAAAAACATTCGCTAACAGAAATTGTTGATATATCAATACAATAGTGTTAGGAGAGGAGAAAAAACATTCGCTAACAGAAATTGTTCTAAGTAGAAAATCGGAAAAATTCAAGAAAAATTCAAAACAAAACACAAATAGGAACATATAAAGCTAAAAGTGAGAGCTGATGTCATGCACTTACGAATATCTAACAAAATGATTTGTAAATATTTTTGTAATTTAGTTGGCAGATTACAAAATATGAAATTAATGCATAAATCGAGGGATATTTTTTTAAAGCGCGTTTTTACTGAAGTTGTTAAGAACCAAATTCATAATTAGATTTAATGGTTAATCATTTTTTTATTGATTAAGATTAATGATAAACGGGAATGACATGTGAAGGCATCAAATTAATATTTCGAAAGTTATCTGAAACCACGCATTTATTTTGCTTAAAGTTACACTTCTTAAGGTGTTTCTATAAAACTTAATTGGTTAAAATTACTGGTAGTTAAAATAAAAGAAACTAATTTATGTACTAAAAAGCAAAGTTGAAAGAGAAAATATACTTATTATATTTTGAAAAGCCTTAGGAAATCGCCAAAATAAACTGACGCCACTGATGCCTTCTAAGGTTTTGTAACTTATATTACTGGTATAGTGATAATATTGCTGATTCAATAAATAGCAAATTTGCAAATATAGATACTTAGTTTATGTTCTGTAATTGTGGTTTCTGTTGATTGTGGTCAATGGCTATACTGAGTTGTCTGCGAGCAAAAACATAATTTTCGCTGAAAAATGATACTGAGCTTCACCGAAAAATTATTTTTATTAGTTGATTATTCAAAGTGTTTTGCAATAAAGTACGGTGAGCAACAATCAATAAAACAAAATGAAAAATTTTAAATTTTTTTCAATAACATGATGCTTACTTAGCTTTGCTAATAATTGCATAATATTAATTAGTAATGACTAAAGATTCCATATTTGTTTTAATCTTTATTACCCCATAAGGAGTGTATTCAGCCAATTTTAAAATAAAATTTATAAAATGTATTTCAACACTTGTTATGTACAAAAGATAGAACAAATATGTTCAAATAATTGTTTCAGATAACACTACTCTTTTTTATAATTTTTTTTCTTAAATTAAAATAAATATTACAATCCCTTAGGGTAATACTTCTTTTTAACATTCTTAAAAGTACAGAAAATTCTGAAATTAAGGAATGAAAATTTAATAATCCAACATCGTGCAACGTTTCTTTCTTTGCTATCTGACGGTAATAGCATTTTCAAATACGTTTCTTCCAGTTTGTTTGAGTTTTAGTTTTCCACTGTTTATTCAAGAAAGTTTTTCTCCACTTTTTTTTACCTTAAATATTTTGTTATGAACTTATGTTCTACGAGTATTATAAGAAATTAAAGCTCCTTAGACTCAAGCTTAAAGTAATACTTGAAAATGCGATTTATGCTTAGAAATATGTATACGAAAGTAAATTCATAAAGAAGTAAAATATTTTTTGAAAAAAATCAATTAGTTAAACTTAATTAACTTTTTTAGTTGCATTCAATTATTGAATTAAAAAACTTGAAAGGCATAATGGTTAGCATTTTCTTTTACTGTACAAGCCATTTTTATAACGTATTTTTTCAAATTTTTGACATGAAACACACTGGGTATAATAACTGAGAAAACTGGGCCGGGATAGTGGTTGATAGAGTGTTGGGCCCATTTCCAAGAAGTGAGTTCGATCACCACCAGCCGAAAACTCCATGTTAAGTATAGGGTGACTGGTGCACGTTAAATATGTCGGGTCACAAAGTCCACCATGCTCCCATAACAAATCAATACCACCTGTAGGTACTGAAATGGAGATTGATCGTTCTCTGGTTCAAGAGAAAATTACGATCTGTGGATGAATAAAGGGATGTATGAATGGGTCCGCACTATAAAAATGCTGTGACGTTTGTTTGATTTGGCTGAAGTCGTATTCCTGGTAATCGATGACGCCACTTGAAAACAAGAAACGCTAGATATGCCCAAAATTTGCTTGGTTTCACTCAGCAGGCTTGCTGGTACAGTAAAGAGGCATTGGAAACTACAATAGAACTGGGAGTATCACTGGGAGATAATCTATATCTTTTTCAATTGCGTGTTATATTTGTAACAGATTTTAAATACTTAGGTATCGCCGATTTCAAATCTGCAATCGGTTTTTCTCTAAGCTAAATTTTTATTAATGAAAAAAAAATTTTTTTTCGCCTGTCTTTTTTTTGGGACGAAATAAACAAGTAGTTTAGAAGTTTTTTGCAGAATCACAAATTCTGCAAAAAACTTCCTGTATAGTTATCAAGAAGTTATCAAGATTAAAGGATTAAAATTGAGTCTGAACCCCGTCTCGGAAATGTCATCATAATTCTCAAGGGACATTTTCCTATTATAAACTGTTTTTTCGTGTACTTCTGAACAGAACTTTATAATAGGGAAGTCTACTTATCCACTTATGACAATATTTAACGACATGAGTTTCAATGCAATTTTAATTCTGATGATGTGTCTTCCCTTCTTATGAAGAATGTTGTAGCATTTATGTGACCCTCTGTGGATATGGATGGATGGATGAATTAATGGATGGATAGATGGATGAACTGACGAACGGATGGATGGATGGATAGATGGATGGATGGATAGTCGCTTAAGGAGTATGTATTATCATAGACGCTTAAGGAGTACGACGATGGATAGACTCAACATACCAAACCCTGGAAGACAATCAGTCGTCATTGAAGAATTTTTCCTTTCCAAGCCCTGACAGTGAGAAAAAAAGTTCTTTGCATTACACAACAAAGTTAAATGGTTTATCATACAATGATTGCAAGTAATATAAGTAAAATGTACATTACCTAAAAAGAAATTTTGTGCAAAACTGAGAATACTCTTCTTATTTCTTCCTTTCATGGTGGTTCTCCGATAGTGCATCCTCTTTTATTTCGTATTTCCACTCATTAGCACTGCAGATTCAAAACCTGAAAGACAATCAGTCTTTATTGAAGAATTTTTACATTCCAAGTCCTGACCGAGAGAAAAAAAATACTTTGCATTACACATCAAAGTTAAATGATTTAGCATACAATGATTGCAAGTAATAAAAATTAAATTTATATTACCTGAAAAGAAACTTTTGCGTAAATCTGAGAACACTGTTCCTATTATTTCCTTAGATGGGGGTTCTCTGAAGGTGCTTCTTTATTTCGCATTCCCTCTCACAAGCTCTGGAGATTCCTATCCTGAAAGACAATCATTCTTCCTTGACGAATTTTTCCATTCTGAGCCCTAACCGAGAGAAAAAAATGCTTTGCATTACACATCAAAGTTAAAAGATTTAAAATAGATAGAATACAAGTAATATAAATAAAATTTATGTTACCTGAAAAGAAATTTTGCGTAAATCTGAGAATGCTCTTCTTATTCCTTCCTTAGATGGTGGTACTCTGATGGTGCATCCTCTTTTAATTCGTATTCCTTCCTTGGATGGTGGTACTCTGATGGCGCATCCTCTTTTAATTCGTATTCCTTCCTTGGATGGTGGTACTCTGATGGCGCATCCTCTTTTATTTCGTATTTCCATTCGCTAGCTCTGCAGATTCAAAACCTGAAAGACAATCAGTCTTCATTGAAGAATTTTTCCATTCCAAGCCCTGACAGTGAGAAAAAAGTTCCTTGCATTACACAACAAAATAAAATGATTTGACATACAATGATTGCAAGTAATATAAATAAAATTTATGTTACCTGAAAAGAAATTTTGTGTAAATCTGAGAATACTCTTCTTATTCCTTCCTTAGATGGTGGTACTCTGATGGTGCATCCCCTTTTATTCCGTATTTCCTTTCGCTAGCTCTGCAGATTCAAAACCTGAAAGACAATCAGTCTTCATTGAAGAATTTTTCCATTCCAAGCCCTGACAGTGAGAAACAAGTTCTTTGCATTAGACAACAAAGTTAAATGATTTAGCATACAATGAGAGCAAGTAATATAAATAAAATTTATGTTACCTGAAAATAAATTTTGCGTAAATCTGAGAATACTCTTCTTATTCCTTCCTGAGATAGTGGTACTCTGATGGTGCATCCTCTTTTATTTCGTTTTCCATTCGCTAGCTCTGCAGATTCAATACCTGAAAGACAATCAGTCGTCATTGAAGAATCTCCTTTCCAAGCCCTGACAGTGAGAAAAAAAGTTCCTTGCATTACATAACAAAGTTAAATGACTTAACATACAATGATTGCAAGTTATAGAAATAAAATGTATATTACATGAAAAGAAATTTTGCGTTAAACTGAGAATACTCTTCTTATCTCTTCCTTTCATGTTGCATCTCCGATGGTGCATCCTCTTTTATTTCGTATTTCCTCTCATTAGCTCTGGAGATTCAAAACCTGAAAGACAATCTGTCTTCCTTGAGGAATTTTTCCATTCTAAGCCCTAACCGAGAGAAAAAAAATGCTCTGCATTACACATCAAAGTTAAAAGATTTAAAATAGATTGAATGCAAGTAATATAAATAAAATTTATGTTACCTGAAAATAAATTTTGCGTAAATCTGAGAATACTCTTCTTATTCCTTCCTTAGGTGGTGGTAATCTGATGGTGCATCCTCTTTTAATTCGTATTTCTTCCTTAGAGGTTGGTACTCTGATGGTGCATCCCCTTTTGTTTCGTATTTCCTTTCGCTAGCTCTGCAGATTCAAAACCTGAAAGACAATCAGTCTTCATTGAAGAATTTTTCCTATACAAGCCCTGCCAGTGAGAAAAATAGTTCTTTGCATTAGACAACAAAGTTAAATGATTTAGCATACAATGAGCGCAAGTAATATAAATAAAATTTATATTACCTGAAAATAAATTTTGCGTAAATCTGAGAATACTCTTCTTATTTCTTCCTGAGATGGTGGTACTCAGATGGTGCATCCTCTTTTATTTCGTTTTCCATTCGCTAGCTCTGCAGATTCAAAACCTGAAAGACAATCAGTCGTCATTGAAGAATCTCCTTTCCAAGCCCTGACAGTGAGAAGAAAAGTTCCTTGCATTACATAACAAAGTTAAATGACTTAACATACAATAATTGCAAGTTATAGAAATAAAATGTATATTACATGAAAAAAAAATTGCGCTAAACTGAGAATACTCTTCTTATCTCTTCCTTTCATGTTGCATCTCCGATGGTGCATCCTCTTTTATTTCGTATTTCCTCTCATTAGCTCTGGAGATTCAAAACCTAAAAGACAATCTGTCTTCCTTGAGGAATTTTTCCATTCTAAGCCCTAACCGAGAGAAAAAAAATGCTCTGCATTACACATCAAAGTTAAAAGATTTAAAATAGATTGAATGCAAGTAATATAAATAAAATTTATGTTACCTGAAAATAAATTTTGCGTAAATCTGAGAATACTCTTCTTAATCCTTCCTTAGATGGTGGTACTCTGATGGTGAATCCTCTTTTAATTCGTATTTCTTACTTTCATGTTGCATCTCCGATGGTGCATCCTCTTTTATTTCGTATTTCCTCTCATTAGCTCTGGAGATTCAAAACCTAAAAGACAATCTGTCTTCCTTGAGGAATTTTTCCATTCTAAGCCCTAACCGAGAGAAAAAAAATGCTCTGCATTACACATCAAAGTTAAAAGATTTAAAATAGATTGAATGCAAGTAATATAAATAAAATTTATGTTACCTGAAAATAAATTTTGCGTAAATCTGAGAATACTCTTCTTATTCCTTCCTTAGATGGTGGTACTCTGATGGTGCATCCTCTTTTAATTCGTATTCCTTCCTTAGACAGTGGTACTCTGATGGTGCATCGCCTTTTATTTTCTATTTCCTTTCGCTAGCTCTGCAGATTCAAAACCTGAAAGACAATCAGTCTTCATTGAAGAATTTTTCCATTACAAGCCCTGCCAGTGAGAAAAAAAGTTCTTTGCATTAGACAACAAAGTAAATGATTTAACATACAATGATTGCAAGTAATATAAATAAAATTTATGCTGCCTGAAAACAAATTTTGCGTAAATCTGAGAATAATCTTCTTATTCCTTCCTTAGAGGGTGGTACTCTGATGGTGCATCCTCTTTTAATTCGTATTCCTTCCTTAAATGGTGGTACTCTGATGGTGCACCCTCTTTTATTTCGTTTTCTATTCGCTAGCTCTGCAGATTCAAAACCAGAAAGAAAATCAGTCGTCATTGAAGAATTTCTCCTTTCCAAGCCCTGACAGTGAGAAAAAAAGTTCTTTGCATTAGTTAACAAAGTTAAATGATTTATCATACAATGATTGTAAGTAATATAAATAAAATGTATATTTCCTGAAAAGAAATTTTGCGTAAAACTGAGAATACTCTTCTTATCTCTTCCTTTCATGTTGCATCTCCGATGGTGCATCCACTTTTATTTCGTATTTCCTATAATTATCTCTGGAGATTCAAATCCTAAAAGACAATCTGTCTTCCTTGAGGAATTTTTCCATTCTAAGCCCTAACCGAGTGAAAAAAATGCTTTGCAATACACATCAAAGTTAAAAGATTTAAAATAGATTGAATGTAAGTAATATAAATAAAATTTATGTTTCCTGAAAAGAAATTTTGCGTAAATCTGAGAATACTCTTCTTATTCCTTCCTTAGATGGTGCCGCTCTGATGGTGCATCCTCTTTTAATTCGTATTCCTGCCTTAGATGGTGGTACTCTGATGGTGCATCCTCTTTTATTTCGTATTTCCTTTCGCTAGCTCTGCAGATTCAAAGCCTGAAAGACAAACAGTCTTCATTAAAGAATTTTTCCATTCCAAGACCTGACAGTGAGAAAAAAGTTCTTTGCATTAGACAACAAAGTCAAATGATGTAACATACAATGATTGCCCGTAATATAATAAAAGTTTAAGTTGCCTGAAAAGAAATTTTGCGTAAATCTGAGAATACTCTTCTTATTCCTTCCTTAGATGGTGGTTCTCTGATTATGCATCCTCTTTTATTTGTTATTTCCTCTCACTAGCTCTGGAGATTCAACTGCAATTCTGCTGCAATCTGAGAAAATTTTTCATTCTTTTACCTTCCATAATTGTTCATTTTCTTATCTTACTGCTTCTTTTATTTCATTTTTCTCTTATTTTCTTCTTAAATTTGAAACATAAATTCTATCTGTTTTAGAATTATTTATCCTTTTCAAACCCTGCTGGAGAGAGAAAAAAACCTACTTGTATTAAACATCATCAAAGTTAATTGATATAATTTTGATTGAATGCTCGCTATACAACTTAGATTTATATTTATATATAATATGCATAAAATTATGAAAGGCATTTGTCCACTCTGAGATGCATGAGTATTCTCAATTTTTCATCTGCTTTTGCATCTTCATTTCTTGCAGGTAGCTCCTTTAATTTCAACAGTTTGTCCATAACACTTTTTAGTCATCTTCAAAACACAACCTTCAGTCAAGAATTACAAACACAAAATGAATTCCATGAAGATTTTTACTTATTGTTAAAATTATTTTGTAACATTGAGTTGTTTATAGCTAATAACTGTTTCTCTTGACTGTAATTGTTAAACTTCATCTATTAGCTTTGTTGAAACAATGGCATACACATTAGAATGAATATTAAAATTTATCTCAATAGTTCATTGTTAGAGAGACCGGTGAAATGCGCAAAGAAAAGAATTTAAAAACGGTAAACTTAAAGGAAAGAACTATTCAACCTATTTTAGAAAATAGTCAAATAGAAATTGAAAAATGTATGTCAGGGATCATAAAATCAGTAGCTAGTGCAATTGCTGGCACTAATGCAGACTGATACTAATGAAGACAATCCTTTGAGAAACACTTGTGAAGTCTAAATTGTCGATAATTTTATCGATTTTCTAAATCATGTGATAGAGCTAAATAGCTACTGCGAACTGCTGGCACTAATACAGACTGGTACTAATGAAGATAATACTTTGAGAAACATTTGTGAAGTCTAAATTGTCGATAATTTCATCAATTTTCTAAATCATGTGATAGAGCTAAATAGCTACTGCAAACTGCTGGCACTAATACAGACTGGTACTAATGAAGATAATACTTTGAGAAACGTTAGTGAAGTCTAAATTGTCGATAATTTCATAAATTTTCCAAATCATGTGATAGAGCTAAATAGCTACTGCAAACTGCAGGCACTGATACAGACTGGTACTAATGAAGATAATCCTTTGAGAAACAATAGTGAGGTCTAAATTATCGACAATTTTATCAATTTTCTAACTAATGTGTTTGCGTCAAAATATTAATCCCGGTTATTAACCCATCACTATTTTCGACTTTGTAATCAGATAATCGCATATTAAACTGAAAATGATACATTTGAAACGGTGTGTCTTAAATATGCTGATTTATTAATTCAGAAAATATAATTATAATTATCTAAATGAAAGTAATATAAAATGCCAGAGCAGGGAATAAGGCATATTTTTCACCAAATATTAATAGAATTGACAAATCAAGGTTATTGCAAGCAATATAAATAATGTATTGCCTAATTTTTGTTCATCTGTTTTTGGCAGCAGTTGTTCTTGTAATTTTGAAAATATCAATAGAAGTGTCTTTTTCTTTTGCGACGAAGTTTGTCTTACATTATAATCTTTATTAAAGTTTTTCTTTTTCACAAAATCATCTGTTCATTTGCAATTATAATTTAATTTCAACACTAAATACATAATCGTTTTAAATAGACATGCGATTTCATTTTTTGAGATCAAAATATGAGTTTTTTGTCATCCTTAAAATATGACTGTTGTTGTATATAAAGTTAGTAAAAGTGATCTAGATTTCAAGCACATTCCTGTTTTTGTGTTTCACTTTGGCTGGGAAACTAATTGTATGATTCGAGAGAAGTTTGCTTGAAATTATAAGATATTTCTATTCAAAATAATCTAACAGAAATATAATTTTAAATAAATGATACTTACTTTTATTATTTAATTTTAATTTGATAAAAAAATTTGAGCAATATTTTTACTTCGAGTTAAATGTTTACCAGTCCTTTATATTCTGAAGTTATATCAATGTCGGGAAAAAAATTTAAGTTCTGGAATATATATTTTTAGTTGTGTATTTTTAGTTCTCAAGTTGTGCTCAAGTTGCGGAATATATATTTTTAGAACTTAACTTTTAGAAAAACGGTAAAAATAATGAAACATGATTTCCATTGATTTACTATTTACCTCTACACAATTAATACTTTATAAGAGTATTCCACTAATTATATATTTTTAGAGCTTACCGTTTAATTATAGTCGCAGAATTAAAATAAAGCAGCTAACTCTTTATTAAACAACTATATAATCTTAAGCAGAAATAGTTATCTATAATTTATAGTGAAGCTTATTAACTAAAATCTTAATTTTAATGCTAGTAAATTAAACAAAAGGAAAAAATCATTTTATTTCTATATGATTGCTACTTCGTACGTTTAGGTTATGCTTATTGCTTTTTTTTACATATATTATTTATAAACATTAACCTCTATTGTATTCTAGAAAGCAGCAAGCAAATGCATAGGTAGTTAAATTTTAAAAATGGTTATATGTATTGTAAAGAAAGAATATTATTTATTTTTGAATATCATTAAGCCATTGGCTGATTTTATTTAGTTTTCCTTTCATATTTCATGAAATAAATATTTAATGAAACTTTTTCACTTACAATTTTAAGTCACCTTTCTCATTTTCATGTTCAGTCAACAGCTTCTTTCATTTATATCAGTTAGTCTTTTCCAATTTTTTTTCTACTTCAAAAAATAACCTTCTCACACGAAATTCAAACGCAAAATGAACTCAATAATGATTTTTACTTATTGTTCAAATTAGCTTTCAACAATGGATACTTTTATAGGAAATATTATTTGTTTCTTTCAACTGCAATTGTTTAACTACACGTATTAGCTTTGTTGAAACACTGATGAACACAAAAAAAAACTCTTAAGTCAATAGTCATTGTTGGAGAGTGATATTACTTAATTTTAAAGAAACAAAATACGTAATGAAAAATAATTTCCATTGATTTGCTATTAAATCTACACTATTAGCACTTTATACCAGGGGTTCTACTAAATATATATTCTTAGATTCTTAGTAAAAATATAACTACACCTTTTTAACTACATCTATTAGCTCTGCTGAAAGAATTGTGTACCCAAAAATATAATTAAAAATACCTTAATATCCATTGCTAGAGAGTAACTTTTTAAATTTTAGAAAATATAAAGAATCAGGATTCGCATTACTTTTCGTTTTAATTCTAGACAATTAGTATTTTTTAAAATTTTTCACAAAATCCTCCATAAATATATATTTTTAAAATCTATGTAAAAATTTATACAATTTACGGATTCCGTATTAATAGAGAAAATGTTCTATAAAATTTGAAATAAGGCAATCGTTTTACTTCATCCTATGAATGTTAATTTGAGTCATTGTTTTGTTTTACTTTAGGTATGATTTTTTAAAATAAATATTTATTCTATAACATGTATTTTTCTCAGTAATAAAAAAAATGGACAAGTGAGTCATTGGATTGGCCAAGATCAAACTAAAGGATAACAGGGCCCACATATGCTATCAGAATCGGAGAATTCAAAATATTTTAATTAGTTTCTACTTGCCAATTTTTTTTTCAAAACATGCAAATAATTTTTTTCAATAAATTCTAATAAATACAGCCACTGCAACTTATAAGTTAAAGTTCTAGTATGAAAAGGATGCTAAAACATTTAAAATTTCCAAAAGTCTTATGTTTATATTTGCCTTTAACCAGTCTCAATTTCCTCCAGCCATCAAACATAGTTACATTGCATGTATAGCAGTTGATTGAATAGCGATAGCAGTTTGAGGAACATATTTTACTTGTCAGCTTATGAGGAAGTATAAGATTTACATCTGTCGAAGTTATTTTATCCATAACACAACATATTTTTGTCACATGATTATTATTTTTCTTTTCATGGAACACATTTTTCTCACTGAATTTTATCAGTCTTACATCTCAGGAGTCTTAATCTACACTCCAAAGTAACCGACCAGAGATGCAATTTTAGAGCCGTGACAAAACCATCATAAACCATAACAGATGATTAAAGTTGTACATTCTTAGACAAAATAGAAACTGAAAATAATTTCAAATAATTTGTATTTGTTATTAGCTTCTTCAATTTCAACAAACTAATTCCGAAACTCTTGAAATGCAAAATTTTCTCCCACTAGAGCAAAAGATGAAAAACTCTCTTTCCCAGATGGTTTCAAATAACTAAAGAAATTCTTATTCGTTCGTAATCATGCATTTTATACATATTGTGAGATGGTACTGAAGTTAGATATTATAATGAAAAAGTGATGATTAAATAATAATGATGGTTTGATTTTAATACTGGACTATTTATAACTCTGTCAGATATTTTAAAACGCTAAATTTGAAAGGAAAAAAACTGAAATGTATAAAACAGAAACTAGTCTTGCACCAAATACTGAAACAGTTACGGATTTATTTAAAGTTGTTGTTTTTGATATTGTTGTCTTAATTCTATTCTGAAAGAAAAGGGTGCTAGCATTGATTTGTTTTGTAAGGATAAACTAACTTCAAACATGTTTACTGGTGAGAGGCCTTTGTTAAATCGCCATCTAAAATAAGTCCAAATGGTTACCTCTTTTCGGAAGCTGAAACCGAATGTAAATATGAGCAGATTTTGATTATATCAATTGCTAATTAAGTAAATAAAAATAAATGTCTGACAGGAAAGTACAGTAACGCTTGAATGAAAAGTGCCAAATGGAAGTCAAGTGGAAAAAAAGCAAATGGTGCTTGCTGTAAAAAAAAACGTTTTCTCGGTTTGAATACAAAACTGGTGAATTAAGGAAAAAAATGGCACGGAAATAACAAATGAATTATGAAAAGAAAAAAATGTTTGAATTTAAAAATTAGTAAAAGAAATATTCGATCTAGATTAAAAAATTGGGAAATGACTTTTAAAAAGTAATATAGTTAAGCATAAAATCCAAAGCATCTTGTACTAATGGGACTAAGGAATAATCACTTGAAAAAACATTAGTGAAATCAAAATAGTCGAAGCCAAAAAACTGCGGATTTTGAATGAAATCGATTGAAGAAAGTATTTAGGAAAGTAGTTCCAAATAAAAAGAGTTTGGAAAGATTATAAGATCAGGACAAACATTTAAACGTGTTAACTCTACAAATTAATAGAAGGAAACTAATACTATTGTCTTTCTATGCAAAGAATCTAAAGAAAAGTACAGAGACTCGCCAAATAGCCCGATAATCTCAAAAGTACATAAACAAAAATGTTTTAAGACTGGAATTAATTTTAAGTTGATAGGCTTTGAAATAGTGTGTTAATAAGAAATAAATCAAATTTTGAATATTCCATTTAAGTAAAATAGTGTTTTTCCATCCTCAAAATAAAAGTTTTTCCATCATTTCTCTACGTATTATTTTTGTCTCACTATCATCAATTGCTACCATTGACATTTATTTATAAACTTGTTGCAATCGCATAGTCTCGCGTGTTAAAGTGTGTGATATGACAGCTTCTATATGAATTGAAAAAGAAGAAATTTGGTTTTTGAATTTTATGTTATAGTTAGAGGAAAGCCTGTTCTGTTTTGAAGATGTTATAAATAGATTACTTTAAAATGTTAGCAAAGGTAACTATTTATTTTAATTAAAAATATAAAAGTAGAAACTAAAAATATAACAACCTAACAGGTTTTATGAAGTATTAATACTACTCTACGTACTGTTCAATTTTATATTTTATCTTAATTAAATGCTTTGTGTTTAAAAACAAGTATTTTATTAATATTAAAACCATCATATTAAGCATAATTTACTAAGTATGAGTTAAAAGTCATACAAATATGAAGTTTAACTTTGGAGAACATTGTAACTTTATCATAAATAACAACAGCAAATAATTGCAGCTTGATTAAAGAGCAGAATAAATTAAGCATTTAGTAGCTAACTCTTAATTATTCAAAATACTATTAGTTATACATTAATCTTTGGTGTAAACTTGTTTAGTTTTTTCTTGAATAAGCAAAACTTTTCAATATCGTTTTCCAAAAAAAAGGACGCATTTTACGATGGCATAATAAATTAAAATATAAAAAAATTATGTGATACTATCTTGCTATTAAATTTACAAAATTGAAAAGTCTAACAGGTGTGTAAAGCATGTAATATAAAAAATTATTATTGTTACGTAAATAGCATTATTAGAATACCGAGCAATAGCTCTCATAATTTATAAAATAGCATCAATGTTAGTAATATCCGATAATGAATTTCGCATTTGACCTGGGTAATAATACCATTTAATTGAAAATTATTTGATGGAGTTTGAGGAACTCATATTACTCATACTTCATTAAATTGTTTGAAATAAAAATGATGGAATTAAAACTACTAAAATTAGTAACTCACAGTTTTTCTTCAAGATTCACCATTTTAGCGTCTTATGATTTCCTCTTCAAGCAACAACGAGATAAAGAATGGCTTAAATTGGAGATTTAGCCATTATTTAAACTAATTTAAAACAATGAATACCTATATAACAAATATTAAATTAGTTTTTTTATTAAGTTTTAAAACAACTATTGTTGCTTTTTAACTGTTGCTGTCTGGAAAGTCAACGTAACAAATAATTTCCTTATTTTTAGAAACATTTAATGTGACACTTATATCAGACTTCAGCACATTTCTTGCTAAATAAATAAATTGGAAAAAAATCAAGAACTGGAATAGCTTAGAATTTTTTTGATAACTTCCAATGCAAGTGCAATATGTAAAAAAATGAGAAAGCACATGTAATACTGAAAAATATTACATTAAAAAACTTTTGAATGGTCCCGAAATTCATAAATGAAATTAGAAAAGGATGTATTTTAGTACCTAAACTGAATTGTGACTTTATAAATCATTAATGTAAACAATTTTTGAAACTTTAAGAAAAAGGAAATTGAAATTCAAATGTTGTTTTATCTAGCATACATTTTGAAGCTTATCATAAATGCATTCTAAGCACTTTTAAGTTTGAAGACAATTAATGCAAACATATCTGCTACACTGCTTAACAATTGTTAAGAGACGCCTGATTTATGCAGATAGCGTTTACGACAGCAGACCAATATCAGTAGGAGCAGAATTTATGTTTATGGATGACAATATGCAGCCACACAAGAGCGCTAAGGTATCGGACGCACTAGAAGAGTAAGATATTGTTCGTATGCAATGGCCTGCGTACTCCCCGGATTTAAATCCTATAGAGCACGCCTGAGATGCTCTTAACAAACGTTTTTCACAAAGAACACACCCTCCCCGAACCAGGCAGGAACTGAAAACAGTCTTAAAAAAAGTGGAACAATATCCTCCAAGGACTCCTCGGTAGTTTTGAAGGCAGCATGAATAACAGGTGCAAAACGTGCCTTAAAGTCCATGGCAATCACGCATCTTACTGAGGTACTCATATCTATTTCATTCTGTCAGAAAAATCCATTTTTTGCGGCTGTTTGGAAATTGTTCAAAAATAATTTTTTCCAATTTTTCATATTTTTCGATTGTGCTATATCTATATCATTTTGCTTAACAATAATTGTCTTTATTACTAATAATAATTCTCTACTAAATATGTACTTAGTTTTATTTCTTCCATCATTGTATTTTATTAGTAACTTAAAATATCGTCTGTAATTATAATTATTAGTTAGCATATTTAAGGTCAGCTCCCCCGAACCATCAAGATTTGATCCTAGAATGTGGAGATCCGATCATTGGATCAAAAGTCATTTGGGGTGGCTCTTTTTTGGTGCCTTGTGCAATTGCTCAGAAATACATTTATATGTGTTGCCAGAAAAATGTGAATTATAATATGCTTTATCGAGACAATAACAAAATGCACTTTAAACAGTGTATGACAGCAAAATCTGACAAAAGTAAGTCACTAGAAAATATTTTTTTTCCTGCTTTCGTTTGAAAAAAAAAACTTTTAAAAAATTCAACAATTGAATTAATGATTAGATTTTATTAGTAGTTAACAAATTAATGATTAGATAAGCATTTAGATTTCTAGTTTTTGCAGTTAAGACTACATATTAGATCATTTATATATTCTTCAAATTGGTAAAATTTATTTCAAAACTTAGCCACTAAAATTGTTTCTTAAAGATATAGAATTTAATTAGATTTAATTTTGTTTTTCACAAAGTTATTTGTATTAATGGTGATTAAGAATGTTATAAATTGAAAGGATGTAATTTATAATTTTAAACATGATTATTTTCGCATTTATGTACTACTATTTCGTTTGATTCTGTTGCTAAGAAATAGTTATAATAATAATTTTTTTTCACAACGCCCACCTGGAGAATGACCTCTTGTTATGCAGGCATATGAAGGGCAGATTTGTTGGTCACTTCTTCAGGGGCACCACATTAGGTGGGCCAGCAACGTTGCTTCCACAGTAAGGACAGATAGTACAGAGACGGAAGAAACATCCATGCCTTGTCCGGGATTTGAACCCAGAACCATTCTGATGCAAGGGCAGTTTCCTAACCCCTACACAGGCTGATCGTCTTTAAAATGATAACATGCTAGTGGATATTTTTCATGGACCATATATTGGCGACTGCTTTTCCAGTTGTCGCCAGCAAGAAAATTGGACCCTATAATGGTTAAGTGCCGCGATTTAATGCAGGAATGGAATATATGTTTAATTAATATAATCAAAATTATCGATATTTAGTAATATACAGCAAAGTTTTTCCGATTTTAACTAACTTATATTATTTTTACTTTGCTCAATACTTTCGTTAAATAAACTTCATCAACACTCATAACAATATTATATTTAATGATTATCATTATGTTGGTGATCTATGATCATAATATTTTCGCTTTCAATATGCATCGTTATCAGGAAATATGGTGTTTTCGCCAAATTTATTTATTGGTTATCAGTGACTTTCTGACGAGAATCTGGAATTGTTTCATATTAGACCCTATAAACGATAAGTATCTATTTTTTTTCTAATAGTTGCAAGTTAACCTTAACAAAATTTATTAAGGGGACAACTTGGTGCATGCACATTATATTATATACTTAACAGCTGTTAAGGGTGATTTTTTCTCTTTTAGATACTCATGGTTACTAATTATAAAAGCAAAATGGAGATAAAAAAAACTATAAATAAACACTGATGAATAATCATACAGCTCTACAGCGAGGATACATTTTTATGATAATTGTTATAAAAACTGCAATAAATAATGATTCCAGTGGTGTAATATGTGAAAGCATGTGAAAAAGTACTCTACCAGAATTTATCACCAGAATTTAAAACATTAAATTTATAGGTAGACGTTTTATCCTTAGTTTTTAATTATATTATAAACATAGTTGATACTATCTTTGTAAAAACAGTAATTGTGTTATAATTATTGCATCGACATTATTTGATATTTTTTGAAGAAAATAAATATACTAAATGCATAATATGAGGTAGTTTAAATTTCTCCGTTATGCTATAAAAAAAACTTATTTATGATTTGCATTAAGCATAAAGGGTTTTACTGCGACTATGAAGTATTCTATTTGGATATTAAACTATTCTTACTTACAGTTTTTAATTAGCTTTAACTACTTCATATTCCCTACAGCTACAGCACCTTCATCACTTGCGCTGCAAAATTTTTAGCTTTTGTAAATCAAATACTACCGACATCCACAAAATCTGAAGAAAAAATGAACTTTAAAATGAATTTTAACTATTGTTGAAATAAAATTTTAGTAATTGTTGAAATGAATTTTAGTTACTGTTGAAATGCATTTAAACAATGCACACTGTTACGGAAATTTGATTTTATAACTCATTATTTAATTACTTGCTTTACAAATATTATTGTTTGATAAAACAATGGCATATACAAAAGGACTAATAATCTGTACTTAAATCTGCTTTGGTTAAATTCTTTAATGTTGGTTTGGACATTTGGAGGAAAGTTTGCCAACTTCGGCGTTGAATAAGTCATTGGAATCAGAATTACACGCCCTTAGGGTTCTGAAAAATAGGGTTTGCAGTTTAAACAATAAATAAGGCGAAATTTGATAAAAGGAGCATTTATTGTGACAAAAAATTAAATACATCTTCGTTAAGCTGTCATTTATAAAAATGTATTAGGGATCAAAATTTAATAGGCGTCACAAATTAATATTTAAAGGTGGAAGAGACAGAATAAAAACACTTTCAAAACCTAACTATTCACAACTAACGAAGGTTAACGTGCTTCATGAAATTTGAAAGTGCTTCTCAGAATCATCTTTCAGCTTCCATATTTTCTTCCATCATCAAACGCGTTTTTATGATTTTTTCTCACCTTTCTTAGTAGTTATTCATCAGATTTCGAAAGCTGTGTTTTTTAGTATCTCATTTCAATGTTGATTTGTGGTCTGATGTTTTTTTTACTTAAGAGAAGTCTAAAAATATGTATTAAGTATTAAGTGCGGCCATTGCGAAACACCCTGTATTGGCGTTAATATTCCTTGCTGAAACATTTTATTATATGTTATTATTTTCAACTTAAAGAACAATTTAATGAATAATAAATCACAGTAAATATTAAAGTATACTAAATAAATATATATCATGATTAATAATGAAAAATAATGTATAATAAATAATAAAAATAGTAATAATATATATTAAGGCTAATCATTACAAAGTAGATTGTTTAGGTGTACATACTTTTTTTCTAAAACACATTAATTCACGTTTATTGATTTTTAAGGTTTTTAATGTAATAAATAATTATTTACTATTAATAATAATGCATAATGAATGCTGAATAATAATGTATTGCAAATAGTAATATATCATGAAGAACATTATATGATAATTAATAAGGTATTATAAATATTAATAATAAATTGTAACAGTAAATATTAAGGTTACTTATGAAGTAGCTTGTTAGGCTTAAATATTTTTCGTTTAAATATTTGGTCAGATGTTTATACACATGATTAAGTCACGAAAAAATCAAACGTAAGGTCGAACCAAGAGTCTAATTTTAAATTAATGGCAATGCATGAAATATTAATTTTCATTATTCTTTATAGCAATAATGATTTTAATGCCTCTGAAAATGAAAAATTTATTTTACACTTGCAGCTGTCAGTGACAAACATGGACTTAACTAAAACTAATGTTCTAAATTTCAATCTAAACAAACACATTTTAAAAGAATGACTTGATAGTGAAAAAAAAAATATTTGTTACTTTTAGTTTTGCATTTTGGGTCCTTTCTGCTTTCGGTGCATTGAGCAAAGTGAAGTTTTATTCGTTTAGTCCATCTGTTTCGTTGTATGTTTTTCAGATTCTCCATACATTTATTTACTTTTTTTTATTATATTAATTTTACTTCTCCTGTCAGCTGTTTCTGACAGTGCATTTACAGACCCATAAAACAGATTCATTAAGCAAACAGACTCATTTATTATCAAAACAGTATGTGTAAAATGAAATGTTGGAGTGTTTTTGTTGTAAAGCATTATCTAATTTTTTCCCTCTTTTTTATAAAAAAACTGCATCAATGATTTTTATTAAATTTATTTGATTACTCGTCTTTAAATTTATTTTGCTGACAATCCGTTGGAAAATACATTTAATTAACGCTAAGTTGAAAAATATATTTGATTCCCTGAATTAAAAATTACACTTGACTTACGCCGGTGTGTATGCTGTGTTGCAGTCTGTAAGGAAATGCTATTAATTAATGCTGTTTTTAAAAATCTGCTTAAATTTGTGTTTGAAAATGCACTTAAATATTTTGCGTTTAAAAATATACTTTTATAAGTGTCATTTTCTCATAATATGTAATTTTCAAGATTATTAAAAAAAAAAAAACTTCATTCATATTTTTTAATGATTGCTTTTTATTTGCATTACCACAAAGAGCAATTATATACTATCAGCAAATTGTTACATTTTTAAAATTATCTATTTTAAATTTTACGAACGCAGATGTATGAAAAAATAAAACAGGGGAATAACATATACAAAGGAAATGGACATATTCAAGCAAACTTTTAAAACTAAATTTATTTTTTAAGATTAAATTTTTGTTTTAGACACGATATGAGCAAATTGTACATTTATTCAATATACATTTCACAAAACTACTGCCAAACTGTGTTAATAATTTTACTTTTTCTAATACATATAATGTAATATTCAGACTTAATTTTTTCTAACTTTTTCCTTTAATTTTTTCGCTTCCTATGGGGAATATCCAATCTACTTTTTTTTTATCACTTACTGCTTTATTGGATGGCATTAAGCAATCCCTATTGAGGAAAATTTATATTAACGTAATCAGAAACTCTTTTTAAATAGCGTCACTATCAAATAGATCAAGACAATTTAAATTGGATAAATCTTTTTTGAGGCAATAATTGTTTCATAAATTTTTGTTATTTCTAAATGGAATCAGTTTGAAAAATATTTAAACATATTAAAGATTAGATTTGAAGGCATGCCAAAATAGCTTAGTCTACAAATCTTTTTGAAATAAAAATTAACCCTTGTTTCCATTCAAGAAAAAATTTTTTTTAAAAATAATTAAAACTGAACACACAAATACTGAGATACTAACAGAGTAAAATTTGTAAGTTGCATTATTAAGTTAATTCTGGAAGTATTAATTAAATAGATATTTCATTATTCAATTTTTTCTCCATACATTGGTATTTTATTTTGCTTCAATACCTAAATCAGCTTCAATGTAGTGGATTTTTAAAAATTGTCTTTTGGAAACTGAAGAAATGCTTATCCTTTCTAATACATTATTCCTAATCTAAATTGTTCTTAGTAAACTATTCATAATTTAATATTAATAATAATATATTAATAATATTAATTATTAATAATTATTAATAATATTAATAATTATTAATAATCTTACTAAATTATTATTATATATTCTATATTATATTATAGTTATAATCAAATTAAAATTATAAGGAATTCTAAACATAATTAAGTATTATTTTAAAATTTTTATGTAATTCAAATATTAGTTAACAAAATAACTGTTAGCTAATAAATTGTAATTTCTGCCAATCCCCTGTCTTTGTTGTCATTCTCCTGTCCTCAATACTGACAAGAGAATGACAAAAACCTGAATAATTTTATTTAGCACAATGGCATTACAGAGCCGCTGCATTCTTTCTTTTGAGTATTAATTAAAAATTGTATTTCTAAGATTACTTAATGAATATTTAAGTTTCACTGAAAAAATCAATAAGTACATAAAAGACAGGGTGATGACAGGTAATTAAAATACTCAACTTGATTAAACCATGTTTCGTTCCACCACTTCAAAAGTAATGCAAAATATTACCTAGGATGCCAGTTTCTAAAGTGTAAAATATAAAATAATGACTCTGTTGCCAGATTTAAAAATTGCATTATTTTCTTCTCGGCAAGGGAAATACTGAGGGACTAAATTTATCCTTGTTAGAAAAAAAAATTAAATTGTGTTTTGTTATGATTTTTAAGATGTATTTAGGTCTAGAACTTTGTTAGCAATTATAATAAAGACGTAAAAAAACTTTATTTTCAAGTTGCCTAAATTTTTTTTTGTTCGTAAGTAGAGGCAGAGACACAAGGGAATGACATTTTGAAAGAAAACAAATTACTTAAAAATACTTTTTGTTAAGGAAAACAATTCATTGTGCTATTCAACTATTTAGAAAAATTAATTGAAATTTTTTTTTTATCTTTATTTTTGTTTCTTAATAGTTTTTTACATCTATAATTTTTTTAAAGAAAATTTTTTCATCTTCAGTTTTTGTTTCTTTAGTCCTTTTTAATTTCTTCAATAATTTAAAAAGGACTAAAAAGTACATGTTTAGAGAAAATGACCCGCAAGCTGCATGAATTAGCGTAGTTTTTGAAAATGAAAATGTGTTTAAATAGACAATTCAGTGTTTTAAAATATGGTTATATTTATATAAGCTGCGTGAATTAACGCAGCTTTTGAAAATACATTAAACTAAAGCTGTGTTTGAAAATACACAAATACACATAATTAATTCTGTGTAGGAAAATACTCATATACTTACATAAGCTGTATGAATTATGCTGCTTTTGAAAATATATTTTGCCAAACCTGAGTTGTAAAATTCACTTAATTCTGTGCTGGAATACATACTTATAATAGTTATATAAGATACGTGAATTAAAGCAGCTTTTGAAAAATATTTAACTAAAGCTGTGTTTGAAAATACACTCAATTAATTATGTGTTAGAAAATATACTAAGCTAAGTGAATTAACGCAACTTTTTATAGTATATTTAAGGAAAGTTGCGTTTGAAAATACACTTAATTAATTTTGTGTTGAAAATTTGTTCATACTTATACAAACTGTTTGAACTAATGCATCCTTTGAAAATACTTTTAACTAAGGCTATGTTTAATAATACACTTAATTCTGTGTTGGTGACTATGCTTTTACTTATATAAGCTGTGTGAATTAACGCAACTTTTGAAAATATATTTAACTAAAGTTGTGATTGAAAATGCAGCTACTCAGTGATGTGGTGGTACTTAATTTATGCTGTGTTGGAAAATATACTCAACACTCTGTTGAAATATATACTTTATTACAGCTGTCGTGGTTATCAAAGTTAAAACGCAGTAGGAAATTTTAGGAAGTTAACATTTAGTTGGAAATATTATTATTAAAGTTGTTCTTTATTAAAGTTTTACTGTAAAATATACTGAAATTTCATTCTGTTGGAATATCTGCTTAGAATTGTGTTGGGAAATACTGAATTATTGCTGTATTCGAAAATGCACCTGAAAAAGCTGTTTTGGGAACTATGCTTTGTAAGCGCTGTGTTGGAAAACAGTTTGAAATGCGTATTTTTGAGAAAATACTTAATTAGAGGTGTGTTTTAAAATATAGTTAACTAATGGTTGTTTTTAAAAATGGGTATAATAAACGCTGAAAATGTTTTCAACAATTAAATTTGCCCCCGAAAATAATTCGATACTTCGATCATGAAAATGGTGGATATTTTTAAATTGATCAACTGATTTCCTTAAAAGTTATAAAACTACGTGGTTGTAAATGAAACTTTTAAATCAAATATCTTCCCTTAAATGGGTTTTTTAATAAGGCCTAGGTCAGGCTCCAGAATATGTGAGTGGTTTAATTTAATATTCTGTTCAAGTACCACGTAACAAAATTGAATGCACATGTTCTTTATTATAAACAGATTTATGCCCTTTTAAAATGCACAAAACCCTATCTTTCAATTTTTTTATGGAATGGAATTTTAAACTACACCTCTCACATCTTCAGACGCTTGGTATCGGCCCAATATTTCATAAAAATTTGAATATTAGATCGAAGGTTATTCAGGGTGCGGCTTCACACATTTTTCTCACTGCACTTCATATATATTAATTAATTAATATACTGGGTAATTTTAAAATCATAGGACAAACTTAGAAACAAAGTTAGGCACATTAAGAGCTGCATCTGAACCCTTAACTGAAAATGTCATCGTTAGCCGCTAGAGGTGCTTCTTTATTATGAACTGTTTCTACGTGTGCTTTTTGAGTGGTACACTTAATCATATTACTTTCATGTTTATTTTATGTTTTGTAATAATTATTGTCGAAAATCGCAATTAAATGTTACAGTATTAGATTTTTAATGGTAATTTATTTATTTGGCGATTCATTTGACAACCTCGCCAAACCTTAGAATCTATCTATATTATATAAAACGCTAATACGTACGTATGTATCAATAAAACCGATGATATTTCTTTTCTCGCGTTGGCAACAGGTGTCAGTTTTAATAAATAGGCTTCGGCGCGCAAGAGCACGTAGTGAGCATCATATGGCTAATCTATATTATATAAAACGCTAATACGTTTTAATTGATAGTTTTCGGCGCGCAAGAGCACGTAGTGAGCATCATATGTCTAATCGGGTGAATTCTCACCGAATTATCAAAAAAATTCTCACAAAATTATCTTCATCGAAGCCGATGCTTTACATCCGGCGTTCAGTACTATTTCATATCGTTTTACAAAGTAGTTTCATATTGTACTAGGGGGCGAAGCCTCCTAGTTACTTTAAATAGATGATTTCGGGGTCTATTTGAAGGCAAATTTCAACAATAATTATTATAATTATTATTGTTGAAATTATAATAATTATTGAAATTATAATTATTATAATTTCAACAATAATTATTAAAAATAAGATGAAGTTAAGATACTTTTGGTAAATAAAAGTACCTGCACCGATGCCTTGTGTGTGAAAGGTAGCGCTTCGCACTTTCGCGTTTCAGGTCCGGGGTTCTATCCTCGAGTCGGGCAAGATTGACTTTTTATCTCTTTAGTAAGGTGATAACATGAGTGTGAAGCATGCTTGGAGGTTAAACAAACACTGGTGGATCCATATTCGGTTAACCACCCAGCAGGAACATCTGCTCTTAAGTCAAGAGAAACTGGATTGGCAGACTAGGCCTCGGCCCTCCATGGACTGTCGCGGCCCTGAGTTTAGTTTTAAAAGTACCTGTAAGGCTCAAAGGCACACATAGGACAGTTTATAATAGGGAAGCTCCCCCAACGGTGTATGATGGCATTTCGACTCAGGGCTTCCTATTTAATTCTTATGCAGTGCCGTCTCACCTTCCCATCAAGTTTTTCACATGATTTTTAATCACCCTGTATTTTTTTTTCAGGTTGTTTGAATTAGAATATTTTTTTGGGGGATTTTAATGTAAAAAAATTCCAACTTAATCAAGCACAAATTAAGCTTCGAAAACTTAAGACATCTATATTTTGAAGAAAATATACGCGCAGTCAATTTTATTTAAATTAAAAAAACGAAATAAAGTATTTTCTAATTGTAAACCTCATGATCAATAGCTTGACGGAAATTTTTTTATTTATTATTTTTTCTAAACAATAAAATAACTACGTTTTCTAACACAATCAACATTTAAATGGTGTTCTTATACTTTTTAAAGCCTTGATAAGCATATTTAAATACTTTGGAAGACCTAAAAATAAAAGTTTTTATTCCAGAAACCATTATTTTTATTTATTATTATTATTATTTGACTTTTCGATCATTAAATTAAGATACAAATAATCCAACACTTGCTTAGATTCGTAATTTAATTCTGTTAAACATATTTTAGGATATTTCTTAATCATATAATGTTAATTCGATTTTCAAATGATTTCAAAAAAGTATTCAATTGAAAAAAAGAACGGAGCAAAGGGAGATAATATTTGATTAATAATTGGGAACATATTTATTTTTGAAACATATTTCACTTTTTGAGTTTTTGTTTTTCATTTTAGATTCACAGATTCTCAACTTTTAAAATTAATATATTATTTTTGATAACTTAATTTTATTGTTTGTTTTTTATGTAATACCAGATTCTATTTAGTTTTTCTACTAAAAACTTTTTTTTCTCACACTTATCACATTTTTCTTGAGCGTTAAATTGAATTTCAGATTTTCCCGCATGTAGTTGAAATAAAGTAAATAAGCAAAATAAGATCTTTGTAGCGCTTTAATTATCTTATTAAATTCTGTTCTATGTTTTCAACTTGTCTTTTTTGTTTGAGGGTTTTCTTTCTTTTTATTGCTATACAATCAAATGGAAAAATTTTTTGCATGTTTCCTTTCAGAAAATCTTGTATTTGAAATTATTTCTGCACTTTTAGAAGGTGTACTTAATTTCATTACATCTTTTCCGTTCAATGATTTGGAAACAATGAAAAATTATAGAATATGTTTTATGACAACATTCTGAGAGTCTCTTTTTTCTTTTTTTTTGTATTTTAGTTGCTAAAATCTTGAAAGATGAGCTTATTTAAAGCTCATCAATAAAGACAGAAAATGAGATTTTTATTTACAAATATGTAGACTAAAAGAAAGTGAACTCATAAATTCGATAAAATATTTCTTTAAAAAATTATTAAATAATCTTAGTTAATATTTACAATTATTTTAAATTATTTTATAAAAAATACGATAAATTTTATTTTATAGTACTTTTGGGTATTTTTTTAAAAATTTTACTTATTGGAAGCATGAAGGAAAGTGAGCTCATAAATTTGATAAAATGTTTCCTTTAAAAAAATCAATTAAATAATCTTTGTTAACCTCTTCTAGCCATTCTTAATTATTTAATATAAGTATAATAAAATTAAATTTGTAGTACTTTTTAATTTTTGTAGCACTTTTTACTTACAAATCGGCACGGTATTACTTACAATGTAGCTTGGAGGAAGGCGAACTCATGAATTCGATGAAAATATTTCTTTTAAAAAATTTATTAAATAATATTTCTTAACTTTTCCTAACTATTTTAAATTATTTTATAAAAATATAAATTGTAATTTTTGGCTTTTTTTAGAATTTTGACTTGCAAATATTAGAAGAAAATGCGCTCATAAATTCGATAAAATATTTTATTTAAAATAAATAAATCAAACAATCTTTGTGAACTTTTTCGAGCTCTTTTCAATTATAGAAATATAATAAATGTCAATTTTTAGCACTTTTCAATATTCAGAACTTTTAAGTACAAATTGGCTCAGTACTACTTACAATGTAGCTTGGAAGAAACCGAACTCATAAATCAATAAAATACTTCTTTTAAAAAATTAATTAAATAATATTTCTTAACTTTTCCTAATTATTTTGAATTATTTTAAAGAAATATAAATTTGAATGCTTATCTATTTTTAGAATTTTTACTTACAAATATGTAGCTTGGAAGAAAGAGAACTCATACATTCGATAGAATATTTCTTTAAAAAAAATCTTAGTTACCTTTTTCCAGCAATTTTCAATTATTTTATAGAAATGTAATAAATTTTAATTTTTAAACTTTTTGAATATTTTAAGATATTGTTATGGTATATTTCTTCACATTTTGGTCATGAAATTAAATTCCTTGACTTTAAATAATAAGATATTTATGCGCCATAAAATTGTCCAAAAGATAACTCCAATTCAATGTCTTACCTATCCTATAATTTTTCATTGCAATTAAAAAAAATCCAAACCCCGGGGATTGAATATAAATTTATTTTTCCATAGACATTCACGCTTTAAAGGCAAGCAAACAGAAAAAAATATTTTTCTTTAAGTGATAAAATTTTCCATTATATTAGTAGACGCTAGGTCTCAGGTTTTAGAATGATAAGAAAAATGGTAAAATGATGGTAATGAGAATGGTAAAAGAGTATGGTGAAATGATAAGAAATGAAGGTTTAATTTAAAATTTACCTTTTAATTACTATTTATGTGTCTTAATGGTTGCGTGCAATTCGCCAACTGAGTTACTTTTTCACATACAAAGAAATGGTGATGGGTTTTGGTCTATGTGCGTTTCACTATGGAACTGTAATTGGAAAATATAAAGTGTACAGAAAGAATTGAACGGCTGAATATCTCGATAAATATCCATCGGATGAAGAATCTAAAATATCTGTATAAAGTATTTTCAAAAGGTGCATGTAATGATATGTAAAGGGCATGAACTGGGGTTCGATCCCTAGTGGCGTCTTGAAACCTACTCAGCTTCAGATCGATGGATACCAGTTTGTCTGAAAAGTTAAGGTGGTCAGTTTGCAATACTGACTACATGGCCACAATCAAGCCGTTGTTCTCGAAATTGTAGAGTCTTAACCCACATGACCTCCTGACCCACAGCGGGCTGTTACAGGAATGCTTTTACATGTAATGACTGATCGTGACTTGATTTCTAGGGGTGGAGGCAACCAGCAGTGGTTCTAAAATTATGCTCGAAAACTCACTGCCTTACCTTTAGAGTTTTGTATTCTCAGAATCAGAAATTCTTTGCAGACATTTTCGAATACGAGTTATTTTTTAAAAAATTGGAGAGGCAAAGCGGTGAGTTTTAGAATGTCTTCTTAGACACTTTAGCAGTTTTTTTTTTGGTCAGTTTATTATAAATGATAGTGATTAAACAGTTGATAAAACTACATTAATTTTACAACTTAAATTTCAACTTTTACGAATTTAAGATAAGTAATCGGAGAGAAATGAATTCCATATATTTTCCATGCACATAATATGTGCATGGAAAATAGATAGTCAGGGGATGACAAATTTAATAAAATTTAAAAATAACAGTTAGGCCTAATTATTTTCTGAAATCAATCACATACAATTATATTCATACAAGAAAGCAACATATAATTATCCACTTTCTCGATGAAGTTGTATTTTATTTTACTCTAAAAAACGACGTGAGGGAATGACAAATGTAAAAAATTTTACCTGGTTTGATTCATTCAAATTATTTCCACAGCAAAGCTTCTTTAAGTTGAAGATGGAAACATACTGCAATTTTGCTCTATGATGCCAGTTGTTAACTGCTAAAGTTTTTATTAAAATATTTTTATTCTAAGAAGATTGCAGGTGATAAGAACATTGCAGTGAGGGAATGACGCGAAACACTGGGGACAAAGTTTAAAATAGTGCTGTGTTAATATTTTTATCAGAAATTAAATTTAAAATTGATTTTCTGAATTCTATATTTCAGTATTCTGAAATAAAAAACACGAATTTGTAAATTTTTTTATTTTTATTTCAGAAACAATTTTTTCTTTTTTAAAATCAACAGTGGGGACAAGTGAGGGAATGACATATTGGTATATTTTAGTTACCTAAAGTAAATAAAAAATAAAAATTGATAATTTTATTTTTATTCTTTTGTTAGCTTCCATTCTGAAGGACACTTTCCCTGAAAACAAACTTAAAATATACTGGGGACATGAAAATGACTGTTTTTGTGAGAATAATAATGACTGCTAAATATAAATGACTGTTTTTGTGAGAAGGTAATGCCTATTCAATGTTTTAATAGGAGCATATTTAAAGTTATTATCTCGGTAAGCGAAATTATATTAATGTACTTGTGCGCTGTGCACCTTAACTTATACTAATGTGAGAACTTTACCAATACATATATTTGTTCATGAAAAAATAAATGCTGAAGATTTTATTTTATCACCGCCATTTAAAAGCTGATTTGATTTCAAATTTACGACTATCACTGCTCAATTTCTGTAGCCGTATAATTTTGATCCCTATTCAGAAGACAAGGGAGCTCCTGGATCAAGTGTTGGAAGCAATTTGCCATTGTGGAGGACTTTTTGATGGAACTAACCCACATTTGCGTTGCATGGAGAGGGAAACCACGAAAACCTTCTATGGTTAATCTGATGACAAGCTGATTCTAACCCATGATTCATTTACCACTGAGAATATTTTATATCAGTACTGTGGTCAATGCGAGCCAAGTCCGTAATTCGTATCGACCAGCCATCACTGGGATTGGAACCCGGGACACCTCATTTGGAGGCGAATGCCATACCCCTGACCTATTCCATTCATTAATGAAGATTGTTGAAAAAATTTACTATACATTATACACAGTAAAAAATTTTGTGTGAATTATCTCAAAAATTTCACCTCATTATACGTGTTGATTGATGCACAGTAAAATTTCAAGATAATAACTTGCATAATTTCTAATAAAAAAAAGAACATGAATATGAAAAATCACATTTTGGGATTATTATTAAATGAAATTTATGATAGGCGTCTAATGCTTGTAATATAATATCGTTAAGCAAATTATGAGGAAAAAAATGCATGAAATATGAAAAATTCCATTTTGAAAAAGCGATAATTGAACATAATGTAATGCTTGAGAAAATTTTGTAATGTAATGCTTGATGCATAATGTAATGCTTGAGACATTTTGAGAAAATTCTAGTTGAATGTAAGTAAGATAATGCAAATTATCGTTTGTTTATATTTATTTCAAAACCAAAATTCAAGCAACTTATAATTCGAGTAAACTTAAAAGCAATGCATTGTTGAGAGACAATTATTCAATGAGGAAATTTAAAATATCAAGTGTATTTCGAAATTGATATTTTCTTAAAATTTTTGGGTGCTGATTCCTAAATCTTTCTTTAACGATAGAAAAAATCTCATTGCATGTTGAAAAAACAGAACCATAAAATCAAGTGTAGAGATGGAACACGGTTGAAGAAATAGAAACTTGCCACCATAAATCTCAAAATTCTCGTAGGGTAGTTTCTTTCCGATTTAAATGTTGGGTAGAATCCATGTTGTTTTCCAAAAGTTTTAACTTGAAGAACCGTATTGATGTTTTATTTTATGTGTAAAATATCGATAAAGATAAATCTAAGAGATGCATTGGGGTATTTGAGGTTTTGACTGTTAGAAAGAACAGCAAAGTAGTCACTCTAAGATTTGAATACATTTTTATGGTCTTTTTTCAATCAGTAAAAGCTATTAAAATGTACGCAAATAGTAAGTAAAGTCGATTAGGTTTCACGATTTGTTATAGTTTTCACCCCACATTTACGCAAAAAGAAATTTGAATAGAAAATAACATTTTGCTTATAAAAAAATGGGAATTTATTGATATGGGCTGGCCTCCGTGGTTTTGCAGGCATGCAGGTACTTTTTTGACGAAATTTCTCATTAAAATTTTGCCTAAATTTGGTTAAACTTCGAAAGTTCAAGAATCAACTTCTTTTAAGGCTTAGAAGGTAATAGACTTGTATGACAAGATTTTCAGCTTTAAAAAAAAATGATCATACGACACTAAGTTGCATGATTGGGCTGACTAATTCTTGCGACTAAAACGGTTAATTACCCAACCAGTCACGAGGAAATGACTCATTAATGTTTATAATAATATTTAATAGCAAAACCACGCTTTTGTTTCATGCAGAACTCCTTTTCAAATAACTCCCGCTGTATGTATTATTTCATTTTTCATTCCTTTATTTATTTATTATTATTATTTTGCTAGCAATATTTTTCTGCTTATTGGCCCAAAATTCAACTATTTCGTGAATTTTGGAGAAACCTTTAGATAATTTTTCTCGTAAATTCTAGTAAATTTTAGATAATTTTTCTCGTAAATTTTCTTAATAAAGGATATTTTTTCTCGTAATATTCTTGCTTTTTTTCCAGTTAAGTAATAAACTTAATTTTTAAAGTCATATAATATTCAATAATGTTCCATGATGGTTCAGTGGCTAAATGCACTGAGCTGGTTCGGTGGTTAAAAACATTTAATGGTGGCTAGAAACCACCACTAAGCAGCGCCTCATCGATAAGTACTCAAACCATCAGTATTGATGGAAACTCTGTGTTACTCTTGGTCAAATACGAGTTGTTACAAGAATGTTCTACTATTAATTTTTAATAATAAATGCAAAAATTTGGTGATTTTGACTTTTTTGAAATATCAATTTATATCAATCAGCTAAAAAAAGGCAGATTTTACTTATTCCGTTGTAGTTTCTCCTTACAGAACATCTTTCCTTTCGTCCGAACTCAACCGTTTAAGGATTGGAGATGAAACAAGCAAACTCTAAATATGGTTTTAAAAAGCTTAATTTCATAAACTGAATTCGAATATTTACTCTATTCGAAGGCATCCTTAGAACTATGTAAAATATTAGGCCGTCACCCGATAGGAATTCGAGAAATTTCGTGTGTGGTAATTTAGATTTTCGATTGATTTTTTTATGCAAAATACCAATGTTGTACCTCTATTGTTGGACATGTAGAAATAGTATTACTAGATATATTTTTTCAGAAATTTACCTTTATTATGGTTTACACTGATGTAATCCAACTTTCAAAAACCTTTTTGAAACAAAGATATTGACAGTTGTCTAAAATTGTAGAAATGTAAGAGACTTTTACTGCTTTTAATAAATAATTCCAAGAAACTGAAGTGGTAGAATATTACTAGATTAAAAACTTCATTAGCTTTAAAAATATACAAATTGGAAAAAAACAGAAACAGTCAACATGTTTCAAGAGGCCAAAAAACCAGCACCCATTTTCAAGACTTGCTTGACGTGAATGAGTAGAAACGAAAGGGATTTGAAATAGAAAACGTAAAGTTTCAAACGAAAAGTGGAAAAATAAAGGTGAGAAACAGAACAAGAAAATCCACAGTGGCCGAGAGGGGCAAATAAACATTAAAATTCATTCCTGTTTTGTTTTTCATATTTTTTCCTCCGTCGGCTACAGTGGTTTTTCTAGTTTTGCGCTTTACGTTTATTTCTCTATCTTTCGTTGGCAATTACACGCTTTATAATTCAAATCATTGTTGTTTCTTCTCTTTGATGCCTGGCAAGTCTAGAAAATATGTGTTTGTTTTTGAGAGCTTGAAACATGTCGATTATTATTTCCAATTTCTATATTTTTGAAGCGAATGATGTTTTTAATCATAATGTTATATCTTACCACTTCAGTTCCTTGGAATTATTTAATTAAGGTAGTAATAGTATCATACATTTCTCCAATTTATATCTTTGTATCTGAAAGGGTTTTATGAAGAAGGTTTCATACGTTTAAGAAACAATAAGATAAATTTCTAAAAAAAATATCTAAACTCAGACAATATTAACTAATTAATCTAAATTGAACAACACCCTAATTTTATTATTTCACATTTTTGAGAAAAAATCCATAAAATTTCCAAAAATTATCAATATATTTTCTCCCAATCTTTTAATGTGATGCCTTAATTTTGGAAACAATAATACTGCAAAGGATCGTCTTTTACTAAACTAAACAACAGACGATTGTCAAAACCGAAAATAAAAATAAATCAGAAGAAAAAAAGACGTTAAGATTTAGAATGGTTTCTCCAGACACTTTTCAAGACTTATTAATTATTAAAGTGAATTAGTTATTAAATTTTAAATTGTTAGTTTTATTGTTTCAGATAGTTCACTTTCGAGATTTTTCGCTAGAAAAAACTCTGAAGTTTTTTTTACAGTTACATAAACAAATGTTCATTCAAGCTATCTGAAACATTCAGTTTACAAAGTTTCCAATAAAATTAACTTTTGACTCAGCTGTCTTAAAAATTTGCTAATTAACTTTTTAATATATTCATTTTGTTAAAGAGCATTTAATAGCTGTCAGTGTATGACAGTGAAACAACAGTCTCAAGAGCAAATAATTTGCTCTTTACTAGTTTATAATTTTTATTACCATCACTTGAGAGCGTAGGTGCAAATTAAGTGCCATAACTCTTCTTAATGCACCTTTCTTTAGAAATTTTATTCGAATTTAGAAAAGTTAGAATTTGTTACATTTTGTGCCAACTGTATTTTGTATTAGTTAATAATGTAAAAAGAAATTCAATAGCCCTTTAAATGAATTATTTTTATTAATATCATTTACAAAAAATTTAAATAATTTTATTTAAATAAGTAGTTATTTATAGAATTAATAATTTCTTAATTAGTAGAATGACGTAAAAGTTTTTATGGAATATAAATAAAATTCTATTTGATTATGCCGACCGGCCTGTGTAGGGGGCAGGGAAATGTCCATGCATCAGAAAGGTTCTGAGTTCGAATCCCGGATGAGGCATGGATGTTCTTTCCTTCTCTGTACTATCTGTCCTCACAGTGGGAGCGACGTTGGCCCACCTAATATGGTGCCCCTGGCCCATATTAGGTGGGCCACAAAAGATAGGCCCACAAAATTGCCTTGTATATGCCTGAATTGATGGATGTTAACATAGGTGGGCATTGGAAAAAAAAATTGATTATCAATAGATAGAAGTACAAAATACTATCACATGTTGATAGCAAATATTCATCACAAGTTTGCTTTTATGTAAACAAAATTTATAATTAATAGGAGTAGTAAAATGCCACATTTATTTTAGAGGGAATCGATAGAGCATATATCAGTAATGTCTAAAACTGACCTATTTCGATATGACTTTTCTAAGAAACTACTTCTGATATCGCTTTGGAAATTTTTTGAGCAAATTTGAGATTATGTAAATTGTGAGTTGTAATAATGCTTTAGCGTTAACATTAATACTTTTTGAGTTATGAACGAACTCTTTTAAAAATTAAAAAATTCTCACAGTTCATAATTTTAAATAAAAATTGTGCCCAAGATATGTATTAACATTTATCTCACAGTTTAAGCATGTATAATTAAATATGGTGTGAAAAAAAGAATGAAACAATATTTTGTTTAGATGCTGAGAAAAGGTACATCGAAAAATATCAGATTTATCATTATTGGTATATGCTCTACTGACGTAGTAACTACTGACGTTAAGTTGTAATTTTAATTGAGTTGTCGGGAAATTAATTTCGTCTTTTTTCCTCATGAAAATGAAAGACCTTTTTCTTATAGTAAATAAATAATTTATACTGTCCATTTTAGTCCAATACTTTTTGCCATCTTTCTGCCAGTAGCATAAGCAACACGAGTTGTTATTTAGCAGTTAGGATCGTTTAATGCCTTTAATGTAACTTCATCAAGCCTAAACTAGCGTCCTCTTTATGCATATTAATCGAAATTGTTTGGCTATGCCGTTTTTTATTTTGTTCAATTTTTTTCAGGCAATATTTTTTCTTGCGCGAGCAGCATTTTTAATTTTTTGATAGCAATACCGACAAGGCTACTTTTCCATATTTGAAAGGGCTCAAACTGTTGCATAGAAACAATCAAACTTTTTAAGAAGTAGACATTCTTATATCAGCTTTCGAAATTTATAATGATAATAATTATACGACTTGAGTGTGAAGTTTGCTATGAAAATATACAATGAAGTTCTCTGTTAAGAAAAGAAACGAAATTACTTTGTGAACATCCCAAACCTTAAACTGTTCCTTTAATATTAATTCAATATAGACACTTTACAGGTTTCTGAAATTTCTACTAGATGACAGCTAAATTTAAAGAAAATACTTATGCCCTGTGAGAATATCATAGAGTTTTTTTATTTCTTATTTTTTTAATTATTTTTTTATGAAGGACACTTTCCAGATCATTATATTGAGATGCTTGAGTGGACAAAACGGTATAGTTTATAGCAATTAACTGTATAGATGTTTAAAAATATTTTTACCGATTTCATAAAAACAAACTTTATGGAGTGGATTTATAGATTTATTATTAAAAGTCAAACTCATTTTAAGTAGACATTTTTACATTAAACTGCTTAGTATTAATTCAAGATAGGTGCGTTGTAAATGTATTCACAATCTTTGCTAGATGGCAGTGCAAGTAAATTGCTTATGCTTTACAAGCAAATTCGCGAAATATTTACCTAAAGACATTTTCCTGATAATTGTATTGCAAACAGTCGCTTGGGCGTGGAAAAAGTTTTAGTTCACTGAAAATAGCTGTAAAGATACAACTAAAACTTTGAAAAGGAAAAAAAAAATGATATAAAAACCGCGAATAAATGGTTAACTACATAGTTTCTTAACTGTATATTTTGCTTGAGTTAAATCACTAATGTCTTACTTTAAATATATTGATAAAAGTTATCTTTCAGTAAATACCTCACTGTAAAATTGCATTTTCTTTTAAGCTCAATTCACTAGGGTATTTCTTTTCTTTATGCTACAACTTTAGTTTTAAAACATGACAAATGGTACTAATAATTTCAATTTTTGCAAAACAAAGCCGGCTCTAAAATAAAAGGGGGGGGGGCAAAAGTAAGTAGGTAAAATCTTTATCATTAAATGCAAGAAAACGTGTCTTGCATATTATTTAAACTTGAACACAAGATTATCGCATCATTTCCATTTTTCATTTAATTCTTATGAATTTCACTTCAGATTATTCAGGTTCAGAAAGCTGCTGTTGTTTCCATTGTTAATTGCCAATGCCAGCAAGCCTGCTTGAGAAACTAAACGAGTTCACGGCCGATTTTTTTGAGTGGCACCATCTATGTCCAAGAATACGATTTCTGTAATACACACGTCAGGGCCCAATTTACAAGGTGGACCCATTCATTCATCCGCAGATCGTAATTTCATTCCTAAACCAGAGAACTATCAATCTATAATTCAGTACCTGCAAAGGTATTAATTTGTTATGAGAACTTGGAGGACTTTGTGACCAGCTGATTTAACGTGCACCAACACCATTTACTACACGGGGGTGTCTTCGGCCGGAGGATTTGCACTTATATTCTCACGAACTCTTGTACAACGTCCTACCACTCAGAAATTTATAAAAATTCATTATCAAAGTAAAACAAAACGTGACATCCAATCTTGGCCATAAGCAAATATCGTTTCTCGGGACACTGTCTTATAACAGCCATGGTAAGTACACCATTTAATTTTCGTTTCGGTCAGACGATGTGAACAGCGCATGAATTGATATTCATTTCACTGAACATCCACAAGAAACCCAGCGTCACGACATTAAAGCACCACTTGTTCAGTCGAATGCCAGGATTGAACTTATAACCTTCAGCTCTTCCCCAATGGCGTGATTGATGTCTTAACCGACTGTACTGACAGAATGTTCAAATAAAACATTTTGTTGTGAGCTGTGGGCAAAGCTCAAAAACCGTGTTTAGGAAAATTGATGAAGCTCAAAATGCGTGTTGAAGAAAATGGATATAGCTTAATACGTGTTTAAGAAAATGGACGAAGATCAAAATGCGTGTCTGCACACAGATCAAATTTGCACTGATCAAAATGCAATGGACACAGATCAATTTATTTCGAAATTTTGTTTTTTCAAAGTTCTCTTCTAAAAAGATTTTTTTTTTTTTAACAAAAATATCGGATCCAAATAAATTCATAATAATGTTGTCCACTTTCCTAAATAACTTAACACTTCTTCTTTAAAAAAAATTAGTTCAAAAGATATTTAAATTATTAGTTTCTTTTTACACATTTGTCATGGGTCTTTCAAGTTTATAGTGGTGCTAGAAAATTGACTCCTTATGAATTTAGAGTTCTTAAAACCGTTAAATCGTTCAGAGCTCCACCCCAACCCGCAATCCAGGACTAAATGTAATGATTATGCTAAGTGCTGAAAAATGTAAAGAAAAGTAAGTAAGAAGTTCCTCGTTTGCTTAAACTTCGGTTCCACATAGGAAAACCAAATTTTTCGCTGTGTCCATTTTCTTACAAATTCCACTTTTTGCTAAATCAATTTTCTTAAACCAAATTTCGAGCTGCGCCTATTTTTTAAACACGAATATTGAGTTGTGTCCATTCTCTTAAACACACATTTTTATCTGTGTCCATTTTTTTTAGCAAGATTTTCAAGCTATATTCAGAATAAAACGTTTGCTGACGATCTATTTATTTTATAGTAAACTTTTTGAAATCATTTTCATATTTCGACTTTTATATTATTTTAACAACATTTTATAGATAAAAATAACAATTCTATGTCCTTGGTTTCGATTAGTTTCAGTTTTATATGTTAAGCCTAGAAAACAATTTAGAACACATTATTCATTAAGCATTTCTGACACGTACTTACTTAAATTTATGGTACCATAGATTTAAATGATGGCTTTAAACTTTCCCGCTTACCAGAAAAATGTTTATCATTAAAAGTTTTAAGTATTTTAAGTGTTTTTTAATGATTCAGATTAGGTTCCTAACAAAGTTTTAATAGCATAATTAATTTTACTGGATTAATTTAATGTGCTTAATTAATGATGTTGAAAAAACCCTTTGCAACTTTTTCAGGAAGATCATTGGGTATAATTTTTTAAATTCATATTTGTGTAGCATAAATATATTTTTTTAGGAAAAGATATTTTGCGAGATTCTTTTTTCAATAAGCACTATAATTTTGTAAAGAATCCAAGAACAACTTTAAAAAATAGTTATTTTAAATTTTTAACACTCATTATTTGAAGTTTGTAATTTAAAGTATTCTTTCATAATTATATATCATTCAATACAGCTGAATGAAAGAAATTAAAATTAATAATTATATATATATGGAAATTTCTTAGAGAAAATGTTTAATGACGATTTGGCATTTTACTTTTATCGAACAAAGCAGTCAAATAATCATAAATAAGATGGTATTCAAACTGTTAACTGTTGTGAGAAAATCGATTTACCTGAAACTGGTTTAATTAATTGCTTGCACCTGATACGGTTCAATAAAATTGATAATAAAAGATAAAATTAATTGCAGGCGAAATAAAAAATTTAAAAAACTACTTTTAAAACAAACAAAGCAATAAAAATCTACCAACTATTTCGGTAAAACAGTGAAAAACAAACTATTTCAGTTCCACAATGAAAAGCAATTACCTGTTTCAGTAAAACAATAAAAAACAACTAACTGATTTTGTAAAACAATTAAAAAGCAACTGACTGTTTCAGTTCAACAATAAAAAGCAACTCACTGTTTCAGTAAATTAAAAAAAGACAACTAACTGTTTCAGTAAATCAATAAAAAGCAACTAACTGTTTCAGTAAAACAATTAAAAAACAACTCACTGTTTCAGTAAAACAATAAAAAGCTTCTAACTGTTTCAGTAAAACAATAAAAAGCAACTAACTGTTTTAGTAAAACTATAAAAGCAACTAACTGTTTCAGTAAAACAATAAAAAGCAACTAACTGTATCAGTAAAACAATTAAAAAGCAATTCACTGTTTCAGTAAAACAATAAAAAGCAATTAACTGTTTTAGTAAAACTATAAAAGCAACTAACTGTTTTAGTAAAACTATAAAAGCAAGTAACTGTTTCAGTAAATCAATAAAAAGCAACTAACTGTTTCAGTAAAACAATTAAAAAACAACTCACTGTTTCAGTAAAACAATAAAAAGCTTCTAACTGTTTCAGTAAAACAATAAAAGCAACTAACTGTTTTAGTAAAACTATAAAAGCAAGTAACTGTTTCAGTAAAACAATAAAAAGCAACTAACTGTTTCAGTAAGACAATTAAAAAGCAATTCACTGTTTCAGTAAAACAATAAAAAGCAATTAACTGTTTTAGTAAAACTATAAAAGCAACTAACTGTTTTAGTAAAACTATAAAAGCAACTAACTGTTTCAGTAAGACAATAAAAAGCAACTAACTGTTTCAGTAAAACAATAAAAAGCAACTAACTGTTTCAGTAAAACAATTAAAAAGCAACTCACTGTTTCAGTAAAACAATAAAAAGCTTCTAACTGTTTCAGTAAAACAATTAAAAAGCAACTCACTGTTTCAGTAAAACAATAAAAAGCTTCTAACTGTTTCAGTAAAACAATAAAAAGCAACTAACTGTTTTAGTAAAACTATAAAAGCAACTAACTGTTTCAGTAAAACAATAAAAAGCAACTGACTGCTTCAGTAAAACAATAAAAAGAAACTGACTGCTTCAGTAAAACAATAAAAAGCTTCTAACTGTTTCAGTAAAACAATAAAAAGCAACTAACTGTTTCAGTAAAATAATAAAAAGCAACTAACTGTTTCAGTAAAACAATAAAAAGCAACTGACTGCTTCAGTAAAACAATAAAAAGCTTCTAACTGCTTCAGTAAAACAATAAAAAGCTTCCAACTGCTTCAGTAAAAGCTTCTAACTGTTTCAGTAAAACAATAAAAAGCAACTGATTGTTTCAGTAAAACAATAAAAAGCAACTAACTGTTTCAGTAAAACAATAAAAAGCAACTAACTGTTTCAGTAAAACTATAAAAAGCAACTTAGCAAATATCTTTCCAAAACAAATACCAAATAAATCTTTCTTAACGAACTAAACTGAATCCTAAAGTTATTCAAATTTAACGAACTTAATCCATGCAGCAAACAATTCGAATAATGAATTTGACGTCATAATCGGAAACGAAGTAAAACCACAAGCTGATCACTTTTCAATTCTTGATGAGATTTGGAGCAAAATGTAACCCAATTCAAACACGAATTGCAATTAAACGCGTATAGAATTTTCCTTAACTCCGGCATTAAAGCACTTTCACTTTTATCAATAGCTTCATTTAGTTTCAATGTGTACTGATATATGGTTTCGTTATACTTAAAAGGAATTTTTAATGAAGGCAATACAACTTTGATCAGATCGAAGAGTGCAGTTCTGATTGCCTTTGTTTGGACGTAAGTAAGATTGTTCGGGCTAGTAATGAAGTGGTTTACTATACGGCGTTCATATAATGATCGATTTAAAATAAGCCTGAATTAATTTTCCGTTATATAAAGAATTAAAGAATATTTTTGTTTAACTTATTTAGGGTTATATTTTTAATTTGTTATATTAAAGTTTTATTACTAATTTATATATATATATATATATATATATATATATATATATATATATATATATATATATATGTAATACAAAAATTATAAATACTTTTGTATTAATAACAACATTGAAACTCTTTCGTTTTCATTAAATGTCTTTGGTAAAGAATAGGTGTAGAAATTTTATTTTGGGACTTCAAGGCTGAAAACATATCATTGAATTATAATTAGATTTATATTTTAAAGGAGGAGTTATTTTCAGAATCTTGTAACTCTTTAACTTCTATATTAGGAAGCACTAAATGGTTTTCCGTAATGCGTAGAGTTACAAGGTATGTACGACTGGAACCTGTTTACATCAAAACCTGCAAGTATTTAATGCGGGACCGATGGTTTTCGCATGTCTCTTGCTGATTAACGTGTTCCATAAAACATCTGCCGGAACCATCCGGAGTTTTGTCCACACCCCTCCCTTGTGGAGTGGGGATGTGAACTGCTATAACCACCAACCTACCTTTAAATAAACCTTTTGAAAAAGTATGATGGCTTACGATTGCATTAGTCAAGCTAAATACAACACTGATAACAGGGATGTAGCCCTGTTTATATATATATATACAGTGGAACCTGACTAAATTGACCACCCTCGGGACCAAGTCAAATGGTCACTATATAGAGGTGGTCACTTTATGAAGAGTCTTTAAAAAAGACTTTTTAAATAAGACTTGCAGAAAATGGTCACCCTACTCAGATCTCACTTTACCCAGGTGGTCACTTTTACAGGTTCCACTGTATATATATATATATATATATATATATATATATATATATATATATATATATATATATATATATATATATATATATATATATATATATATATATATATATATATATATATATACTTAAGTTTATTATGCCACTACATACTTTTACTTTATACTGTATAATTAAATTCTAATTATATTTATTTACTACTGAACTTAAGATTAATAATTTTTGCTACTAGTCCATTTTAGAATGGCCATAAGAAACTGATGATCATAGTACCTACGTAATTATGTAAAATACCTCTTACTGTTGGATATAACAAAAAGAAGTCCCAATAATTACTTCTCAAACTTTTTTTAACTCTTCAACAACAGAAACATCCTTTTAGAAATGACACTGATTCTTTTTCTAATGCCTTTGCCATTCAAGAGTGGCGAATTTTAAAGTACAAAATATAACAAGTGGCGATTTTAATCATACCACTATCGGAACACCTACCAAAATATCATTAGTATCTGTTACCATAATTAATTAAGTCTCATTTGGTCAGTGGGGTCACTGGTAGTTAAGCTTTTTTTCTCGACCTCCTGGAGGAAAACAGCACTGAATTTTGATATAAAAATAGTTCAAAATATTCGAAAGAAATTCTGTGGTAAATTTAATATCAGAAATTAATTCGTTAATAGTAAAGTTGGCAAGTTTAATCAATAAGGTTAATTTTAAGTAAATTTAAAAGTTAATAATTTATATAATTTAGAATCTTATATTCGCACATTATTTATTAATATTATTAAGAGGCAATTTAATGAGATAGAAGATTAGGACGACGTTAGTATTATTTCTTTTTTTCTTTCTTTTTTTACCGTATCCTGGCAATCATTACCGAACACTGTACTAGTAAAGAAAAGGTTCTTACTAATGATCTTCGCTCCCAAAAGATCTAAGATTTTAGCAATTTTCTCTCGCTAAAAGATTTATCGATTGTTGTATATTAGTTTTCAAATCAAAAACAACATTTTATATTGGGAATTTCTAAAACCACTGAAATTATTATCACCGTAAAGCATTAATTAGCTAAAATATTAATATTACTAAACAAGAATGAAGTATAATACTGATTCGAAATCAAGAATCTGATGATATAGTTAACTAAAAGTAGAATTGTTACCTTAAGCTTAAATTGTGCCATCTCTGTATAACAGAAAGAAAATGATCTAAATCCATTCTAACTGTTGTCAGTGTCTTAATGAACAAAAAAGCTATATCATGGAATCGTTAAGTAAAAATGAATATCTTGAATCCCTTGGCTGTTACAACAGTTATTAGCAATCTTTTAATTGTGTTTTCTTTTTATTACAGAGAAATTTAATTTACATTAGTTGAAACTATCTTCAAATTTATATTTATTTTCTTTTTTTTCCAGCCTTTTTTATTGCATCTTTATTAAATAATAATCATGCCAATCTTTTCTTAAATATATTTTTGTCAAATTGCGAATAAAGCACAAATAATTAAACAAAAATGAACATATCATAGTTTTTGTTCTATCAAAAAATGGAAACACTATAGTACCGAAACTATAGTAAGTCCATTTCCATAACTTTATTTGGGCTGTAATCACGTCATTTAACTCAATGTTATTTTGCGTGTTCTATCCTCTTTTTGAATGTGATGTTAGCTTATTATGCAACATTTCATGCTCAGTATGTTGAGTTATTACTTTACATAGAGTTTAACGTTATGTTATAAACGTTAGTAGACGTTATAAACGTTAGTAAATCACGCAAAAGAAATTATATTGTTATTTGGCAAATCATATTTATTTTTAAAATATATTTGGTGCAAAACTGTGTTCAATCAACATTTATATTTAAAATATTTATCAAGAAATAGGCATTTAAAATGGTTAAAAAGTAAGAGGAATTAACTCTTCGGACTCTAGGTAAACAATTTCTTCTGCAAAAAACATTAAACATCATCTTGAAGATATAATTTCGTTGTCATACCAACGCCGAACTTGATTGTAATTGACCTAGTTAAGCTTTGGTTTAAATAGCTGGTCCAGATTTTACTCTAGTATTTCGAAAAAAAAGGTGGCATTGTGTTACATTTGTTTATTATTTATTATTCATTTATTTAAATTTTGAATAGTACCAAATGGGAAGAAAAAGAAGCATTTTCGCCATAGCGTGCATGCGTCTGTTTTTTTTAATCCATGTAAACTTTTCAGAAGCCACATTTGACGTAAATGAGAAGCAATTGCAAATGGTGGCTGACAGTTTATCCATGGATGAATGCCGCAAATTGTCCGAATCACTTCACCAGGATGGTTACGTAAGAGATCATATTCCATCCGGTAAGTAATTTTCAAACTTAGCTATGTATACCAAATTCTTAACGAAACTATAATGTATTACACTTTACTAATGTTTCTATACTCGGGCAGAATAATATTTTACAAAAATGTACACTTCATATTTTTCAGACATTTTTTGACGCCAAGAACGGCGCCAAAAAGTAACAGAAATTTTTTATGTTATTTTTTAAATTTTTTATAGAAGTGCCAAAACACTAAATTAAATCCTGAGGTGCTTTTCAGTTCGCCTAACGCAAATAAATTAGACAATTTTTTAAAATATTTTTTTTAATTTTATTTAAATTTTTTGTAAACACCGATTTTGTTTTGTGTTTAAAATTATATATAAAATTAAAAAAAAATAATAGTAGAGTTGCGCGTTTTTCGGCGAATTTTTGTTTGCGTCCGTCTAACTGAAAAGTACCAACACCAGGTTAATTTATCAACAAGAAAATAACATAAATAAACAAGTAAAAAATATTATCAACAATAAATGTTAACACTAATTAACTTTTATTGCTGCTAATTTATCAGCAGATAAACAAAAACATCGGTACAAAATATTTAGGCTTAATCCAAGTACACGTTACATGGTGAATTAGGCTATATTGGTGATTTTTGTGGTCGTATAAATTGAAATTTGTAGTTGAAAATTTGACGAGATTGAGTGGGTTATTGCATTTTTTCTCCATGTGTTTTTTTCTTCATGTTATGCTTATATATTTGGCATTTTCAGGTTACAGTTTTCTATTACTTTGTTTACACCAATTCTTGGCGATAGTCTTCATGAAGTCATTTCGACGTTGGCAGCAGTTTGGTGAGAATTTCAACACGCAATTTAGCCACCGTGGTGGCTCAGGGAATAGAGCGTTCGCCCTCAAATAAAGTGAACCGCGTTCAAATTCTAGCTATGGTTGGTCGATACGAATTTCGCAACCGGCTCATACTGACCATAGCATTGGAGTAAAATATCCTCAATGGTAGACGGATCATTTGTTAGAGTCCGCTAGCAGTCAGGCTAACCGTGGGAGGTTTTCGCAGTTTTCCTCACCATGTAACGTAAATGCGGGTTAGTTCCATCAAAAACTCCTCCATTAAGACAAATTTCTCTCAATCCAGGAGTTCCCTTGTCTTCTGGATTGGGTTCACAATTACGAGGTTACGGAGTTGAACATTAGTAATCATAAATCTAAAATTGGGTCTGCTGTTCAACGACGGTAATGAAATAAAATAAATCGAACCAAGCGTGAAACGTATACTAGGCATTAGTTAAAACTGAACTAAACTCAGTGGCACGACAACCCAAAGAGGGCTAAGGAATACTGTGCCCATCTCAGTTTTCTTGATCTTGGTCTCAGGGGTGCAGGAGCAGATGTTCAGGTTAGGTTGTCAGCCGAAAGCCAAACCCACAGTGCTTAGTTCCAAAGCATGCTTGGTACTCATTTATCGACCCACTGAAGGGATGAATGGCTGAGTCAACCTTGCCTAGCCCGAGGATCGAATCCAGACCTGTGTCACGAGAGAGCGAAGTGCTCCCGCTCAACCAATGGGCGTCAGGCAATAGTTAATAAAATTATAAATTAATTTTCAAAATTCATAACTTAAATCTTTTGTTCCTATCAAAATAATGTATATTTTCTTGGCAGTCTTCTCTGTAGAGACGCAAGTGAAGAAATAATGGTATAAGAATAGCGGTTTCTAAAATTTGAAAATAAACCAAGAACCTATCACATATTTATAAGCAAAAGTTGTGGTAACCCAAAGGTGACGTCAGTGTAAACAAAGAATCACATGGTAACCAGAAACGGGGTTTTATCGAAATTGTACGTTTGAAATTTATCGAAAAATCAAGAGGCCCCGATTCGACACCTTAACCTCGGTGGAAATAAAAAATAGCCAAACTATTATTGACATCAGTAACAATTAATTTTGGCAGTAGGTAACATGTTCATTTGTAACAGAGGTATCTAATTAAGTGATATACGTAATATGACACAGCTACATGATACAAGTACGGTGGTAACAGGTAACTGATATAGTTACGTGATATAGTTGTTATGGTGATAGATTTTCCAAGGCCATCCAGAAGGGAATAGTATCGTAAGTATTAATGAGCCACGCATTTTTTTGAACCACGGTGGCACAATGATTAAAGCACTGCCTTATCATTGTGAAGATCTTTCCTACGTAGCAGCTTGAAATCCAGTTGGATTCAGATCAATGGATACCAGCTTTTCTCAAAGTAAAAGTAGTCGGTGCGCAATGCTGGGCACACATCACGCGGTTGGTCTCAAAGTTGGGAAGATTTAACCTCCATATTTTCTCCGACCTACAAACTGGCTGTGTCGGACAGTATTTTTCATTTTTTAGAACTAACAACTCTAACTTTCTTCAACCACCACTAAAAAAAATCTAAAAATAAAACCTCGTATTATATTTATGGAAAAGGATTCGTCAAATAAATAAAAAATAATAACAAAAGTGAAAAATAGGACTTCGATATTTTTTTGATTTTTTTCTTCCTGGAATAACGAAATCTAATTTACTAAACTTTTTCCTACACAAAAAGGAAATAAATGAATGAAAAAAAAGGTATTGCACTATTTTAGTCCAGTTCCAACTTATGAAAAGAGGCGCAGATTCTTTTAATTGGAAGTCTGACTTGCGTCTGCCCGCTAGTTATAACTGAGCATAATGGTCTGTGGCTTTCTTCCACAGAGTAGCCCTACTAGGAAAACAAATCTCGATGTATTTTACCCAGACCACTCAGCGCTACTCCCTAATCGCAATATGGTGCTTTGAGAGGAGTTAGGGGGGTCACAAGGGGTCACAAAGATTTTCTAGTTTGAGTAATTGTTTGTCTGAAGATGCTCCGGATAACACTTTGAACAGATTGCAATTCCTCCGCGGTGATTTAAATAGAGATCTTCTAATATTCTGGACTTTTTACGAGTAAATAACCACCCGAAACTAGTCTCTAGTAATTTACTTTTTTGGCTGTCACTAGACATGGAGACATCCAACAGTATCAAAGTTGTAAATTGAAATAATTAGGGAAGAACTTGAAATTGTTCTAAGGTGTTTTGGATTTCTACTTGAGGTTCGGCATGTATTAAAGAAATGATTCTTTGCTGTTATTTTCAATTTACTGAAGAGGTCAAAAGGAGAAGGACTTATAAGTATTGAAATCTAGACAAGTAATGTATTGTTACCGATGTTTTTTCTTTTCTTTAATGAAACAAAAGAAACTAAAATCAAGACAAGAGATGGAATAATTTTTAAGTTTGGAGAGTTTTTGTTCTCCGTTAAACGTTATGAGTCAAATATTATATTCCTTATACATAGAACCTTTAATTTCTAAACAATGCTCTGTCAAGCCGTTTTTATCTTATACTATAATACGAGGAATGGTTGCCAAGTCGAAAATCGCCCCAGAATTAATAAACTCCGGTAAACTTGGGGGTCTGGGGTTTTTGGCCACGAGGAATCGATTGGCGCCGGTTTTGAAGCGCTACGGTCGAGCAGTTCGGAGTTACAGATAGGATATTTTCAAACTTTATTAGTTCGCCATAATGACTATAGATACTTTTCTCCACTCTTATAAATTTATGCTAATGCGAACCTTACAATTGAAATATTAATTTTCGACAACTTAAACCAATAATATACGAAGGAATTAATAATTTAATTGTAAGGTTCGCATTAGTTTACATTTATCAAAGTGGAGAAAAGTTTAACTTTTGTGTTAAAATCACCGTCAACAAAGTCCGACATTTCAACATTCGTCAGATTTCAAGCTACATTTTCAACATGCAGAACGCACCTCTACATGAAATTCTTCAAGGAGCCGGAATTTTGGAACAACAAGCGATCAACTCAATTCTACCCGCAAATGGACAATTAGAAGATACCGTCATTGTCAGAATGCTTCTCCATTACGCCGAACAAGCTTACCCGACCGTCAAAGTTGCCGTACTTCACCCTGAATTTGTCGCACGCTTCCACGTTACAACAGCGGATGGCGCTTATGAAGGAATGGCTCTTCTCAACGATATCAGAGACCAGAACAAGGCTTCCAACTATCTATACGGCGTTCAACAAGGATTCGACGTGCTACTCATTCCCATTCACAAGAGAGCTCAAATGGATAGAGGCGAGCACTGGATGCTAGGAATTTACGAAGCAAGCTATGGAGAACGTCAACTATTAGTCTGCGATCCAGTCGACAACCCGCTGCCCATCGATGCTGTTTTGAGAAAAATACTGCGACACGTTTTGAACACCGTTGTTACGAATGAAAAGCTGAAAGGATGCATCGTGAAACCTCGCAACGCTTACAACCACCAAGATGACGCTTCTTCCTGCGGAGTTTACATCGTCTTTTATGCTCGACAATACCTCTCTCATCGACGCCTTTTCCTGGACAAGAATTTTCAAGAAGCGGATGAACGGAAGCAAATTTACGAATTCGTTGTGAACAGTGTCTTTAATTGTATAATTTTTTGTTATCAATTACATTTTATTTCCTATGACTTTTCAAACTTTGTATAGAATAGTTCCCTTTCCAAACTTTGTTTCGATAGTTTACAATGGTGCACTTTAACCGGTTATCTTTTCACCAATGGTTTCACAAATTTTCTTATGGCATGCATTGTTTTGATAAATCACAATTGAAAATTCAAATCTTCGAGTTAGCTTCGATACCTGTTTTCTCTGAGCGGAGCTCGGTCACCCGCTGGTTAAGAGTTAATAGCATTGTGATCTTTAATTTTCCGAAATGATGAAGAAAAAATAAAAACAGCTTATCATATAACAATTCTTTTTATTTCGTTACTGTTAGAAGAATATTATATAATAAGGCTCCATACACAAATAAATATCATTTATACATCATTTGAGAAACTTTATCCAAAATGAATTTAGTTGAAAATAAGCTGTCTTAATCTGCCAGAAATATGATTAGCGACTGGTCATATTTTTAAAATTCAGAAGAAAATTTTTAACGGTTGGCCAAGGCACTTCAATACCATTGAGTCCTGCAACCATTGCTTTCAAATCTCAAGTATCTGTGAAATCTCAAACCAACATTTAGGAGTTTAAAAAGAAATCCTTATTGGCGATTTATTGAAAAATAGCACTGTAAGAAGAAGCGACAACCGCGCTTTATCTAATGCTAATTTGGTATGCAAATTGAACATCTTACTAATCGTTATAATTTATATAACTGAACTGTGACTGAAACATTTTAATGTCGAAATGAAAGCAACTTAATAAAAGGAAGATTAAAATAGATTTTGATATTTATTTTCAATAGTGTGGTGAAATTCTATTCAGAGATAATATTTCTTAAATATTTCTATTGCAGGAAAATCTGAACCACACAACGTATCTTGCTTGAGACTTCTGAAGTACTGGGACACTCATGAAGGAAAATTCAAATCTGTTCAGCTACTTGCAATACGCTTGAAGCAACTTGGCCACTACGATATCGCCAATCAACTATCAGCTTCAGTCTCTCATGAAAAAGTTTATGAAGTTCATGAATTGTTTCTGGATGATCCTTTCAAGAATAAAATTCATAAAAACTCCCCTCGTTTGACTGGCAATTCATTCGAAGAAGATCATGAACCGGCAGCTCGAAAATCAAGCAGCTCATGGACTAGCTTTCGGATGTTTGAGATCGCCCTTCTAACAGTTCTTTTTTCGATCTTTCTGGCTTTTACAATTTTGGCTCTCATCAGATTTTGTTCTCCTTATTCCTTTGCCAGAATGAGAGCCACATTTTATAAAAACATGTTTGATTCCAGGCCAACTCAAGAAGAATTATTTTTCATCTTGTAATTAATTACTTGTTTTTGTCAAATGGGTTAAAACTTTCATTTATTTCATGAATTAAAATTATTGCAGCAAATAGGATATACTAACTCGTAAATAATGGGGCGTCATTGTTTCAGGTTTTGTGCTTCGTTTCGAAGGTTTGAGTTTTATATTAGGTTAAGTTGTGTTAGGGTATATATATATATATATATATATATATATATATATATATATATATATATATATATATATATATATATATATATACATGTGTGTGGGTGCAATATCTATATAATATCTATCTACCTATCTCAGAGGTTTCCAATTTATATGTGGCCGGGGGCCGGAATTAAAATCACCAGTCAAATGGTGGGCCGCAGCTCTATCAAAATTTTATACAGGACTCTTTTATGTTTGAAAGAACATAAAATATTACTGTCAGATTTTTATCAAAGTTTTTTCAATATTAAAAAGCAAAATAACAAGCATTACAAATAATGCTTGTTACGTATCATTTTGAATCTTCTTTTATTCAGAAACTTAGTGACAAGAATTTTTTTCTTTTAAATTTAATTCTGTGTTAAATTAAGATTTTTCTCGACTTATTAGAAATTATAGCAACAACAAAAAAAAATCTCGAGAATCTGAAATGAATTTTTTTTTCTTTTCCACTCATGCTATATTCAATTCAAAGAATTTAATTAAACATGCTATTCATTCCCTCTTTTATGAGTTTTAAAATTTATTAATGTAAATAATTTAGTTCAAAATATGAGTGGTTTCAAAAAGTTAAATAGAAGAATTTCCTCGAGAAAATTTCTGATACGCACATGTTAAATTATATTCACAAAATACCAAAAAAACGAAATAAAAAAGAGCAACATACACGATTATTTTTCTATTTGAATAAATATTTTCCTCGATGCAAAACCTGAGAAATAAATTTTTTTTGCACCTTTGGTGTGTTAAATTTCTCTGGAACGAAGAAATTAGGTTTTACAAACGAATGAAAAGTATTTCAAACCCACCTAGATTATATACGAACATTGTCTTCAAGAAAACGACAACTAATATATTTTACTTCGCAGGTCACAGAAAAAGGCTTCGCGGGCCGCCAGTTGGTGACCATATATATATATATATATATATATATATATATATATATATATATATATATATATATATATATATATATATATATATATATATATATATATATTCAAGGCTGAAAACATACCATTGAAATATAAATAGATTTATATTTCTAGGGAAGAGTTATTTTTAGAATCGTTCCCTTTTTCACTTCCATATAAGGAAGCAGAAATGATTTTCCTTAATGCGTAAGGTTACAAGGAATGTACGACAATGTGCCTTTTTACCTCAAATCTGTGTTGGTATAAAACGTAAGAACGCATAGTTTTGCGTGTCCTTTCACCATGATTTGATCCTGATAAGCTGTTCAGGAATTGTCAGAAGTCTTGTCCATTCCCCTCCCATAGGGAGTGTGGACGTGAACTGTTAGCAATACCAGCCTACATTTAAATAAACCTGTTTAGAACGTATGATGGCTTAAGACTGCAATTATTTCAAGCTATATACAACACTGATAACAGGGTTGTAGCCCTGTTATTATATATATATATATATATATATATATATATATATATATATATATATATATATATATATATATATATATATATATATATATATATATATCTCCCTAATATGTATCCCTAATTTCTGAGGACATAACTGAGTGAGGGGGAAAAAGGCTATATCTATTTGTGGTTAATGTTAGTCAGTTTAGTTTTCTCTGTATTTTAATGAATTGCTTATTTTATAATCTCTTGGTATCCAAAAAAAATTAGTCCCCATATATCCTAACTTATCGTAAAGTACATTGAAAATTATCTAAAAATTTAGCAAACATAATTTTATTCTTTAAAAGCTATAAATCATCGTAATATTAATATCTAATGTCTGTTTGAGAAGTGTTAAGTACTTAATACTCGTTAAAATTAATAAACCAACAACTTCCAGATCCTAAATAAATTTTCTTTATTTTTCTTACTTGATCTTAGTTTCGCGCCTTGCGTTCACATCTAGTAAAAGCAGGTTACTAAAGTGAATGAAACCTATTCATCACTTTTGCTGTTTTGACAAGTAAGGAAATTCCACCTGTTTGTGATTACGGTGAAAAATTGTTTCAGCTGAGAATTTCTCAGTTTCCCTGTAAGTTTCTCTAGAAATTGAAAGGGTTTATCTGTTTTAATATAATCCTTTGCATTTCTTGAGTAGTAAATAAATTATGTAAATATTTAATTTCAGTCAATGATATATCTTAAATAGAGTTGTAATAGAAGTGTGATAAGAAAATTAAGGAGCAAATGAATGAATATTCACTTGAAGCTTTTAAGAATGGCAGAAAATCCGTTCTTTATTTAGAAATATGTAGTTTAGAAAGGTAGATGCATAAATGCAATTAGAATTCCTTTATTTTGGAAAAACGATTCAATTCTTCAAACTTGAGTTCTTTTAAGCTATTTTTTATTTAAGGACAGGGAAGAAAAGCTTGCTATTCATTATTTTGAGCCAATATTGTCTATTTTGCGATTAAAATTTTAGAATTTTTTCCATTTGGAATGATATATGTGATAATTTGGATGTATGGTTTTACGATATTCTTTTTTTAAAATTTTTTGTTGTTGTTGTCCACATGTCATTGACGCGTTTCAAAACTTATTATTTAATTTACTGCAGCTTATGAAAAAACAAGTAAACACAAAATGGAACTAATTTTAGTCTACGTAATTATTCTTGATTCGTTAAAATATGTTAATGGAATTGAAATTATTTTTATATTAGTCTTGAGTAAATTATCTCAGAATTTTTTTAACAGTTAATGTTAAACTTAAGGAATACACAGATCATGATTTCTCCCATATGAACGGGAGATTATTTTGAATATTCAAAGGAGTGAAGAAAATGTTAAAAAGTTTTAATTTCTGATAGAATGACGGTTTGCACATTAAGATACATAAACAATTAAAGCAAATGTTTCAGACCATATAATATTTCGGAGGAATTTTCACACTGTAAAAAATTCCGAAATTTCTAGCACCCTGAGTGCAGCATTCCATAAAATTGATTTTACCTTAACATGGATTATACCGTTTAGTAAAATTTTATGCCATAGTTTTTTTCATAAATTCTATGACATATCGTAAAAATTACAGTATGTCAGATTTTTTGTTCCTGTAACTTTTTACAGTAAAAATAAATTTTACGGTAAAAAGTACTGGCACTCTGTGTTCAGTACTTTTTACAATAATTTCAACCATAATTTTTTGATCCATGACTGAGCTCCAATAGGGATTTTAGGGCTCTGGCTAGCCGGAGCGTGGCCAACATTATAAAGCAAAAAAAGAAATATAAAAAAAAGGTAAAAACGTTTTTTTAGCACAAAATGTAGTAAAATTGCTTAGAATAGATAAAACTGTTCAAGGTGGCTGAAAAAAAGTAATGAGTACCTGAAGGTAAGTTTAAAAATAATTGCTCCATAATATTAAAAAAAGGAATAATTTTGTATGTAACATATAATAGCAGATACATTTTGCAAGCTTAGGGTAATTGTGCAAAATTATAGGAAGCATGTAAACGATAAAATTGCCATCATTGGATGAAATTGATTGATAATTGTTTGGTTTATTTGATTGATTGACAAGAAGTGGAACAGAGCTGAGAGGGCTTAGAGAATAAAGCAATCGACTTATTCTAGTACTTTTCTGTTTTTCTTGATTTTAATAAACATTTACCCGTATGCCCTAAATTGGGGCAGGTCGGGGTAAATATTCCATAAAGCAATCGACTACCAATTTGTGTCCAAGGTTCGAATCCTGACTATGACCGAATGATTTGTGCACTGCTACCGGTTTGCAGCGACCAAATTGCTGACGAAAAATATTATCAGAGGTTGAATGATTGTAGAATAGAATCCCTCACTTGTCAAGGTAATCATGGGAGGTTTCCTTCGTGTTCAGCTTTATCTTGCAGAGAATAAGTTCATCTCATTAAAATTATTACCAGAAAAGCGAGTTTGTCTCAATGCTTTGTTTAAAAGCTTCCGTGTCTGCTGGTTCGTGATTAAAATTACAGGATACGTAGATGATTCAAAATGAAATGGCTGTTTAACTGCCATAATAACTGGCAAATCATATGTAATAGATGAAAATTTTCCCAAATCAAGAATTCAGAAATTTCTATAATTAGAATTTCAGTATTCTGCTATGTGTATCAGAATTTAAAGCAACAAGACACTATTCACTCGTCATTTTGTTTGGTTAGTCTGAACGTCCCATTAGATGTACTCAAATATTGGCAACGATCTATGACCATTTCTATGATCATTTTCATTGATGATCTCTAGGCAATTCTGGCAAATACACTATCACAATTTAGTCAGTTAACTGATGGTAATCGGGAAGTAATCAGGTTCCGTATCTCACTTCCCAATCACCCAATCATGCTTGGATAAGCTAAGAAACCATCTGGCTAAAAAACCACTGCAGACGCTAGAATGGAGTCCAAGTCACTAATACATATTTAGAGATAGTGCAACTCAATCAGCTTCAAGCCTTTTACATGGGGAATTGAACCTCTGAACAAGCAGTTTCACCAGTAGAAATATGTCAAAACACACTTCAAGATCTGGATGCTAACATTCCTACTGAAAGCACATATAAAACTATCAACCCACTTGAATATGCAGACATCGAAAACAACTTGACTGTAAGGGACTTAAGGAAAAAAGACAGTATCGAGGCAGAGCTGAGGGCAACTGCGTTGCAAATGATCTGCGAAAAATACCCGGAAAGCGACAGGATACATGTATATACCGATGGATCTCAGATACAAGACAGATCTGGAGCTGGTGTTTTTATAAACTATTTTCCCAAAGCCCGCCCGTGGGACATTATATGACCAATTTTGATGCAGAAATCCAAGCAACTTATCTAGCATTACAGAACCTAAAAACAAGATCTAATGAGTTCCTAAGGGTGGTTCTATTGGTAGACTCCATTTCTGCAATTCAAGCAATCACCGAAAACCAATGTTTTAAAACTAAGCTGTAAAACGAAATTCAGCTCGATATAAGCCTCCTCAAGGAAATGAATAAAACAATAGTTATACAGTGGATCCCTTCAAAAATTGGTATCGAAGGCAATGAGAGCGCAAATTATCTTGCAAAAAAACGGAACCTCAAGAAATAACAACCGTCACACCTGATACTCTTAAAAAATAAGTCATGAAAAAACTCAACGAAATAAATAATTGTGGTTTGACTATAAAATCAAAAGGCAAAATATGGGAAAATATTCAAGACAATTGGAAATTTCTCTGTTACTAACCCCGTAAAGAAGCAGTAGGTAACCCATTTTAGGCTTAAAACAGGCCACGATTGCTTGTCAGAACATTTATATGACATAAAAATTCTTCTCAGCAAAGCATGCCCTATTTGTGACACAGGTCTATTAAACTCTGATCACCGCTTGTTGTGCAAGGGATTAGATAGGAACTCCCAGAAAAGTGGGAATGTCACTAAATTGTATTGGGAACCAAGAACTCTCATGAATTGTCAATAACTTTGCCTTTTTCAAGTTAATGTTTTAAATTTTATATTGTTGAAATGTTTATTGATTCAGAGTTTATTGTTCTTTTTTGTTCACTTTACCTAAATTGTTGAATTGTTTCTTTGTTATTTTTCTGCCCCTTTGTGATGCAGTGAGCTGTCAAATTTTCTGGATTGAATTCCTAATAAGGCCATATGAAACACACACACCTCTGAACAAGCTATCTTTGGAAAAGACTAAACTCACCCACCAACTGGGTGACCTTACAGATTAAGATCTTCTCTAATATAATTTCCTTGCGATATCAGGGTTGGAAAAGTCCACTGATGATTGGGCAATCAATGCCGAGTGATCACTATCGCCATCTGACTGATCCCTTATGGCAGGATATGTCTAAACCTACAAACCCAAACTGGCTGTCTGTGTCCTTTTGTAAATACACATTAATCACATCATACGGACATTATTACTTTTCAACATAATAAGTAATATGGTTGCAAAGGTTTCCATGCTTATGAGAGTTGCAGTGGACTGATCGTTAAGACACGACTCCCTGCAGAACACCGAAGTCAAGCATCACTGGCTGCGGTCAGTGGGCGGGTGGGTGATCACTTCGATCAGTCTGAGACCGAGGGTGTGTGGTATTACTCCTCGTTAAACTGTTCTACCGTGAGGTGTTCGACTTCTCAGGCAGGTCGTCGGGCTACCGAAACGGAGGTGCCATCCCCTCTGCAGAGGATCACTTGTGGTGGTATGTCTTTGGATCATCCTCAGAGATGCTTCCCAGGCCGTTGCCAATAGCCCATTGTGTAGCTCTAGTGCGACGTAAATAAGCTGCAACATCTTATGAGAGTATTAGTTTAAGTAATTGCATGAATTGCGCCTAGTGAGTTATAAGCTATCCTATGCTATCATGATAATAATTAGAAGTTGTATCGTAAACTCGTATGATGTTGGACGTGTTTGTAATCCTGAGATGTGAGGGCCTCAAAAATTGCGCAATCTTCCGAGTTTAATCGGTAGTGGAATTTTACGAACGATTCCGAACAGACAGTTGTCTGCCATTTCTAAACATGCTTGTATTCATAAAATCCGATGAACTTCTTTCATATTTTTAGAAATTAATATTCTTTATTTGTTTGCCACAGATTTTATGCAGTTATTCACGGATTTTATGGTGTAATTAAAAGGTATGGAATTCTGTAATAAATATAAAGACATTGAAATGCATGTTGATCATTTTATTGAGTTAGTGTTTGGAATTTTATGACATGTTTTTCGCTTTTTTAGTTCGATTTCTTTTTTTAAAAAATATAACATTCCTTAGGTCTTTCTATTTAATATTTTAGTTTCACGAGTTGCTTTGCACTAATTGCTATTAAACATTTTATGATATAGGTATAGTTTAAAATTGTTCTATGCTATCCCTTCGAAGATAAATAATGCGATATTGAAGTATATGAATGATTTAAAAAAAATCCTCCTCCCAATTAAAAAACCTAGATATCTATTTTCTCATTCCTTAAAAGACTTTTTTTTTTATCCAGCTTAAACTTATTTGTAAAAAATTCCATTAATATTTAAAATCGAACAATTTAAATCAAAGTAATTTAGATAGTGTTTATTGATTAGTAGTAGTTTTAATCTGCTTATCAAATATATGGGATTATGTATATCTTAATATGTTTTATTTTTGTGTTATTCTAGGTGATCTATGTGGTTCCTGTTTCATACTAAGAAGTACTTATAAAAACTATTGTTGGCTGGAAACCTGTAATAAATTGTCTTAGTTCTTTTTGTGATAAATGAATTGTAGTGGTATCATCCTGAAAGAATAATCTAGCCCAGAAGAAATTGGATAAAAATATAAATTACATTATGTCTTGTAATTGTATTTAAAATTGTCCGCAATGTAAATAAATAAAATCTCTATCTTCTTAAAGTGATCATGACTTATGAGTAGGATTGTTGGTTTAAAAAATTCTTATGAAAAAAAATCTACCTATTTGATTTATATCATATATTTTTGTTTTGTTTAACTGAGACATTTCTCTTAAAAAATGCATAGAAGGAAAAATATTCAACAATTAAGAATATTTTCTAATTAAGAATTAAATATGTACTTCAATTTATCATTATTATTTATCAGAAATTTAGTTGATGTAAAAAAAGTTTACTTGATGATAAAAGCTACTGAGTTATTTTAATTTTATATATAATTTAGTGTTATTATATTTCATTTTCAATAATTGATTACTTATTTTGATTTTGATATCTTGTCTATTACTAATGTGTTCTGATATTAATTATATTAAACTTTTGATTTGGTTATACTTTCGTATCTATTTAATAAATTAAATTCATTTTTTTTAAATATTGTAAAGATGTGTATTAACTTCTTAAAAAAAAATTAAATAAATGAGAGTTTCTCGTCAGACCTGGTATATTTTGACTAAGCACTTACTTCAGATGCTTTTAAAGTAACAGACAATTTTTCAAAAGCTCAGAATCTGCTAAAAATATTTTTATTTCATTTATCGTGGTATGAAAATTTTGTAACTCATTTTACAAAGCTAAATTACAAGTTAACTTGATGGAATTTTCTGTAGCCTTAAAAATTTTTTTTTATTTTCACATGTTGCTGGTTATCTGTGTTCAGTGATGTATTACAGGTGATGAACAGGTTAAAAATTACCTATAATATCACATATAAGTAGGGATAAAATTTTAAATGAAAAATTTTTTACATGTTTCAGCATTGTATGAAAATATGTTCTGTTCTTTAATATAAAAATAGTTATTGAATCTGAAAACATTTCCAATAATCTAAAATGTTTTCATTATATCTATAAATCTAAAATAACTATTCTCTGTTAATTTAAATGTAATAATGAAAGTTTAATATATTCTAACAGTTATATATTATATGTTTATATAGTTTTAGACATATATTATAGTTTCTTATATTCCTTTACCAGAATTTTTAAAATTCATGGGATTATTTTTTTCAAATTGTTTTTTTTTTTTAGTTTTCACTTATTTAGGAATTGTTAGAAATTAATTCTATCATTTAGTCTGCAATTATAATCTGTTTAAATATTTGATATTTCTTTTTTAAAGAGTTTTTTAATTTTTTCTCCTAGGGTTGACATAAATCTATTTTTTTCCTATGTGGTTTTACTGTAATGTGGAAAAAACCTATAATTCCTGTGCATGTATAATAGTTAATAGTAGTAGTCTCCAAGCATTGAAATTAATGTACTTGCTCCTTTTTTTTCTACTTATTTGTAGTGTCATGTGCCACTTTTTTTTAAAAAAAAGTAAAGTGGTCTAAAAAAAATAGTTTGTATTGACTTATGACAGATACACTGTTCACAAAAATTAAAGGAGCCCATGAAATATTAATTTTATATACTTGCTCTCTTAATTCTTTTGAATAGTGTATTTTTAATGTTAGTGGGGAAGCAAATTTCAAACGGAACTAATATTTTTGATTCTGATTGGCAGATATGCATATTGTATACACTGTTTGCAGAAAATTTGTCACCATCACAGACTTCTTTAATATTACTCACTTTTATAAATTTAAGTCTTACAATATGTGTATAAATCATTGCGGACTGGAATGCTGAATTTCTTGCTTCGCCTCGGTCGCTTTGGACGAAAAGGTTCTTTCCATCCATTTTTCACCGTTTGCAATGTAAATTCTTTGCAACTGATTTTAAATTGACCCAAATTTTAACAAACCATGGAAATTTTAAGAGATATTTATTTCGTTTCCATCTGCAGACCAGTGGAATTTGTGCTTGCGGTGATGCTGATGAAGATGCTGAACATATTCTTCTTCACTGTAGTCTGTATGCGAGTGCCCGAATGAATTTAAAGACTGATTTGAAACGTCTTTCTATTTGTTGGCCACCTGTCTTATCAGAACTGGTCAAAAGTATTGAAAGTCTTGCGGCCTTGCGGAATTTTGTTTTTAATGTAAATTTTTCTCCTTTTGTTTTCTACTTACAACTGTAAGCCTCATGCTATACTTTGTGGTGCATGAGGAGTTTTAAGTCGTTTAAATAAAATAAAAAATATGTGTACTGAATTTTAGAGTAGGCTCAAAAATATGAAAATTATATGCATTTTGAGTATTCATTCTATATATATACAATGTATAGTAAAAACTATACAATTTAGATATAAATAAATGGTCAAAATTTTTATATTCTATTCTGCAAAGAATTTTAGAGAAATTGGCCACAATAATGGAAAATTTGGTAGGTCAATAACTAGTTTTATACGTTCCAAAAATAATTAATTTCCTTAAATTTAAAGAAAAAAGTGATGGTATGTATTACAACTAACATAGTTTTAAAAAAGTCAAAACACTTTTGAAAGAATCAGTGATTTTTTTGTAGAAATTTCGTCAAAATTAAAAAGTGATTAATGGGTTGAAACTAGTTGCAAGCAGTGGCACAGTTTTAAGTGACGGAATACCCTCCAAAATTACACATCACATGATTATCAAACTAATGCATGGTCTGTTAGATGTTGATATAAAAAAGTTTTCATTATTAATTTCAATATAATGGACATTTATATGTATATGTCAAAAGAAGATAGAAAATAACCCCCCCCCCCAAAAAAAAACATTAAAACTACACCACTGGTTGCAAGAGTCAATAAATTGCTTGCAGAAAGCTTTTCATTTTATCTAAATCTGCTGATTGGTACAAATGTTTTTAGGCCCGTCAATCGATGCAATGAGAATTGTGTATTACAGTATACTCTCAATTTGTCGAAAACCTTGTTATGTCAAAAAAAACTGTGCTAATATTTAAACAAACCAATATGAATAATAGCTAATTTGTCACTTCATAAGAAAAACATAAAGCTGAAGGTTAAAAAAATAATTTGTTAAAAATGGTTTAGAATCACAAATTCACTCATGTAAACATGAATAAATATTTCAGTTCTTTAAATTCCTTATTCAAAACCATTTTCAACATGTGAATTAAATTTTCCAACAAAGTTTGTCTTCTAAAAATAGGAAAGAAATCACTAATAGTAGTAATTAACTACAAAAATGTAGTTTTTTGGCCCACTGTATATGCATATAGACTTTAAGAATTTATAATTGGACTAATTTAATCTGCTGTTTTGTGATTTCAATTTAAAATTCAGTTTTCTAAATTTAAAACTGTTAGTTTTAAAATCTATTTTGATCAAACAGATTATTTTGTATACACATTTAAATACTTGAAGACGAAAAACGCTTAGTAAATAAATGTAACAAAATGTATATTTTTGCATCGCTGTCTGGTTTCTTGCCAAGATATCACTTTTGAAATGGCAATTAATGTGCATAAAAAAATAAGGGAGTGTGGTTATGAATAGGCCACTAATAATATATGAAAAAGTATTTACATAAAATTAATTTAAATGCTACCAATAAATGGAGTTACTTGCTGTGTCAAACACATCAAATGTGAAAAGTTTATAAGTGATTTTTTTCTCCAAAATAAATACTACCTAAAAAGGTTATTTAATGACAATTATAGAACCTTTTGTAGACTAACTTTAAATACATGTCAATGTTTGAATTTAAATGATCTTCAGAATTATGAATACACCACCTTTGCCCTGATTATGAAGATTATTTTTCCAATTTAGAATCTCTTTTTTTTTTTCCTTTGATGTATGCAACTTTTATATGGCTGTTAAAGATTTTAGATTAAATGGTAGTTCAAAAGGCATAGTTTATAGTCATTTCTAAGGAAAAAACTTGCCATATGATGTATTCAAAATATTAGTTTATTAGAAATTAATTACAATTTGATTATGTGAACACACAAGCAAAATTGATGACACAATTTTAAAAAAATAAAGAACAAATAGTGTTTTTCTAAGCATTTATTTTATGAAAGATAAGAGATACATTAGGTAACATACTAAATAAGCTGAGTAAAATAAACAAATCACAAATTTTCAGCTCATTTTTAAATGAGAAAATAATTCTTGCTGCACATATTTAAGCAGAATGATTTCAATAACTAAAAAAAAAACTCCAGGAATTATTTCAATACTCAGACAAGACTAATTCACGACAGACAAGGTTGTCTCAGCAAGCTCCGCCAATAATCTCTATTAGATCTTGTGGTCTATCAGTCATTGTCCCTAAATATTTCTTATGGTCTAACCTTTACACAAACCATCCACCTTGAGTAAGGAATTCCTATTTTTTGAACACCCTATACACTTGTAAAGAACCTTTTTTTTATTTTTAAAAAAACAAGATTATCACATTTAAAAGCAGTCCAAGCAATCTGATATGGCACTTATTTCATTACAGGGTAGCTTAATTATTAAAAAAAAAAAGGAAATTCTGAACTTACTTTATAACAACTTTTTTAAGACCGTGTTAAGATTATTTCTTTTTAATATTGCAATTTATAAGTTGAAAATATATTACCTAAATCAAAATTTAATGTGATTTTGGAAATGGTGCTTTAAAACTGGGAGTAAATCATGAAATTAAAGTAAATTAGTTTTTTATCTTAAATTGAGCTATCAATGCTTCCAAGAATAAATTTTCTGGTGAAAAGGCTAATCCCAAGTGAACAATGGAAATATAATGATAAGCAACATCATGAAATGATATTGCAGAATTACAAATTTTGAAAGTTGGTTCAAGTGAATATTTTGAGTAGCTTACATTCGTCAATAAAAATATAATACAGGGTTAAAGAAAACATAGAATCACTCAAATAAAATAGGACAAAGTATGCAAAATTTCTTATTAATTAATTCATTTTGGAAAAAATATGGTGACTGAAAGTAAGAAATGCTAAAATTAAAATGGGGGACTTAGGAAGCATTTATAGGCTACAAAAAATACAAATTTAAAATAAAATACATAAAACTTAATTTATGATCTTAGAAAAAAAAATATTTTATTGCTAGCTATAAGTAGGTTTGTAAAATAAAAGCATCATTTACAAAAAAGAAGTAATTCACATTCTTTGACATAAAATTGAATTCATTCTCTTACGAAAAATCAAACTAGAGTAAACTTAATTGTAAAAGATTAGCCAAGGGTCTCAATTCTTGTTTCCGAAACGTGTGGCAATGCCTTTCCGTGAGGAAATGAATGGAATTAAGTTGCTGGACCTCTTTTACTGTGTTCCATATACTTCTCTCTAAAAATAAATTAAGCCTTGTTATATAAACAAAAATATTTTATCGTAAAAATGAATGAAACTACTCAATTAAAAGAAAAATATAGAATTTAAACATTCACTCTATTAAAAGGAAGCATTAAATCGAACAAATATTAAAATATAGGGGAGCTTGTTTACTTATAGAATTTAAATTTTTTAAGAAAATAACTAAGTAACAAAAAAATTATGAAAAAAGTATGCTTTAATAAAATAAATAATAGGCTAAATTTATCAATATAAAAATCATTATAAATTTTTAAGTAATAGAATATTTTAAAAAACTTTTTTTAAACAAAAGAAATTTAAGCATCTCCAATTCAGATTTTTTTTAAAAAAAATAAGTATGCTTTATCAAAAATAAATGAATAAAAAGGATCATCATTACGAAAAAAACTTTTCTTCAAAAAGTAAAAATTAAAAGTCTTAAACATAGGACAAGATAAAAATAATGTGCTTAAATCAATTGTTTATACCTTACTTGCCTATGTAACAAATAGAATACTTCAGTTATTTCTGAGTATGCCATGAAAAAAATACATCATTGAAAAAAATGATATGTTTAATTCTGAGTAAAATAATAATAACCTAGTTAAGTTCTAGTTCTGTTGTTGTTTTCGTGTCCATGGATCTTCAGATAACATCAAAGGTCTGGACTATTGTGGCCGCTAGCTTTGGCGCCTCTTGACAAGTTCTAGTTCTTCCTAGTTTATTAAAAATGAAATGTAATAGAGATTGAAGTTCGAATAAAACATTTCATAGAGATATTAAAAATTATGTATAGTACTAAGTAACAGGGAAAAAAATTTTATTGAAATAAAATAATCAAAAAATAATGCAACCAAACAAAAAAGCTAAATATAATTTTTTATAGTATTATTTAATAGGAAAATTTAAATACCTTCTGATACCTCATAAATTTATAATTGCAGTGCCTTTTACTGCAAGTTATTTTTACAATGTGTAAAGTAAAAGAATCCTATATGAAAACTTGAAGTTGTCAAAAATTTCAATATTCTTTAATGTTACTAAATACATACTTCATCTTTTTTATTAAAACAAGAACACTTTTAAAAATAAATTTTTATAGAAATAAGTATCTGCAGCAAATAGCTGATCTGATAAACTAAAAATTTTAAAATCTAAAAAATATAATTGCAACAATAAAGTCAGAAGATCCATCAAAAGTTAAGACCCCATAATGTTAGTTCTTGAAAATTTTGTTTACATATATCATGAAAAATGATTATACAAATTGAAAAATTATAGTACATTATAAAACTTATTTATCCAAAAATGTTATGATGGCTAGATACAAAATATAATTTTTCATTATTTAATCTACTAATGATTAATAAAATTGCGAATTAGATTACTAAAAAAATGTTAGTATGCCTAAAAGTAAACAATATTGAATGACTAAATAAAAATAATAAACAATACAGATTTAAATTTTATGAAGAATTAAAAAAACACATTTTCTCAAGCAAAATATAACACGTTTTTTTTTTCTTTCTATAACTCAAAAACAAAAAACATAACTTAACATTTTTTGATAGTTACTAAATTCAATAAATTGGGATAACTGTGTGTAAAATAACATGTCCCTAGGATTGGGCACTGAACTTAGGAGCTTTTACTGCCCATAAATTCTTATTATTTCTTCGATTTCTTTTTGAAAACCTCACTTTTAAATAAATTTCCAGTTTCCTGTAAGAACATAAAAATCAGCTAACATAAGAGGAGCACCAATTTATAACGTCTAATTATACGGCCAATTTTTTATGTTCTTATGAAAAAATAGGAGAAATGGTTATTCTACATTCTATAAATCTTCAAGCAAGTTATTTTTTAATAACTGTTACATTTTGAATAATATAATTATTAATTGAGCACGAATAACTTAGCTGACAATGATTTTTTTTAAAACTTATTACAGTCAAATCATTAAATTTACAGTAGTATTCTTAATTCAAAATGATTCGAGGATTCACTATGATAAAAATACATATATATATATATGTATATGATATATATTGAAGCAAAGCATGAAATTTAACACTTAAATGTTTGAAGTGAACTTCATTACATCACACCTTTGGAAAGTGAAATTGTTGCAAGCGTCATACTGGTAATTATATTCTAAAAGAAATATAAGTGTCCATCTTAGATTTAAAAATTAGCTTTATAGTTTGAAGAAAAATTTCATACATATAATAGAGAACACCAAACTTTTTCAACTGATAAGTTTCACCAATATATTAAAATCAAGCGACTTCTAAACTATTCAAAAACAAAATCGGTTTAAATTTTTTAGTGAGTATAGTTGACTCTCATTTCTCTGAAGCACCCAAATTTGCTTTGATTCCAAAACAACTGAACCGATTAAACTTTTTGTTACATTACGAACTATGAATTCGGCAACGGATTTAAACTCTAAATTGAGGCCCTCAAGATCTCAGGAACACAAACACGTCCGTTATTTTTGTATAAATGCTTGAATAAGTGCTTTGCTTGAGTGAGTAAACACATACAATATGATGTATCTACTCTTTATTTATGTTATTAAGTTTTTAATCATCTGTAAATAAACCATCTTAGTTCTTGTATTCGTTCATCAGTTCAATTTTTCAAAAGACAGTAAATATTAATGTAATCTGTAAGTGTAGTTATTAAAGTTAACAGACATTTATTAGATACATCAACCACAAAATTAATATCACTAATTGTGCTTGTAGTTATTAATATTTGCCGACTGCCATAAATTATTAATGTTGAGTTATAATTGTTACTGAACTTAATTAGGGTACTTTTCCATTTCTCTGGGGTAGGACATGAAGTCGCTATTGCAAACTCACTAAGTGCATGTGAATTCGACTATTTTTTGAATTTTAAATAAGGTATTTTTTTAAATAAATAAATAGATTAAATAGCCGAAATTACTTTCGCCACCGAAATGGAAAAGTACCGTAATTGTTAATTAAAAATACAGTCTGATTATCCTCATAAATTCTCAGAAGAAATATTTACTTTTATCTCTTTATTCTTTTTATTATAAATAATCACTGTTTTCTAATTATATTGACCAATAAATCTCACTGATTAAAACATATAAATTACACATTCATAAGATTAGGTGCATATAAAATACAAATCTTGTTTTCATACAAAAGTAAATGCTCAAGTACTATACATCAGAACTTTAACTTCGAAAAAAAAAATAACCAATTCCTCTATCTTCTAGCAAAATTTATAATCAAGCATTTGTTGTTTTTTATGTTAATTTATTCTTTAGTGACATTATATTTGAAGATACATGTGGCCATTTAACAATTTATACGCAGTATTTTTAACAACGCATTTCGAGAAAATTGTGTCTATAAATTTCAAAGCTGGAGTTTTAGACGACGTATTGAAACCACAAATTGTTTTTAAGATTTATTGGTATTTTACTGGAGATATTTTTATTTCATGCAAAAATAGAAAACGAAATTGGCAGAAATTTTTATTTTATGCTCAAAATATAACTGTATAAAGTCAAATAATAAATAATTTTGCAATGCAAGCTTTTCTGCTTGCTTTCCCCCATTAGAATATCCTAATTTTAAATGGTGTTCGGATTGTTAGCGGAAAATTAATAGCGCATATTTTTAATTTGAAATATATGATAAAAGCATATTGGAATTTGATATGGTATAGAACAATTATAATATATATTTTTAGAATCATAGACAAAATTGCAGTAAAAAAAATATATATACATTGACAATCATTATATTGCTGTTTAAGCAATGAAAAATAAAAACTTTTTCGAAATTAAGTTTTAGAGCACATAATCATTTTTTTTAACATAAAATTTGTAGATTAAAAATAGGAAGAAGTAATTATGCATATTTTAAAAATTGTAAAAGATATATATATATATATATATATATATATATATATATATATATATATATATATATATATATATATATGTAATTTTTTTTATTGCTAGTAACTTGAATTATTACACGTGATGAAATGATAATACTTGATGATATTACATACGATGAAATCATATTGGCAAATATTTATGGTATTTTTAACATAATTGTTAGAATCTTATACATAGTTCAGAATTACGAACCATCTTAGAGCTATATAAATTCCTAATAATCACAAAATGCTCATTCATAAGGAAACATTCCATATAATGAACATGTTTTGCCATTAGTTAGGAGGTGTTTTTTGTATATTTATTATAACTTAGGTACATAATATAAGTGTAGGTTTATGAAAATTAATATGTTTCTTTAATTTTCTGAGTTATAGAAAAAATTCAGTGATTGAACATGTTTTTATTTACTGGTAGTTTCAAGGTTTGCTTAATCAGTTAATTAACACCACTGAACTCAGAATTTACTTATGCTATAATGTTTAAAAAGTGAAAAACAAAGACACAGCTTGAAGAACAATATTTATTAATCTCTCTTTTGCTTAATGAGTAAATACATTTATGAAAAAAACACAATTAATTATACTTGTTAACAGGAAACTACATTATATCCTGCTTCTAATTTCCCAGAAAGTGCTTCTCATCAGACGGAAAAAATTCTCCATTTTTTTAAGAAAAGACTATGTGGCCATGCAAGTTAATACAATGTTCTATTGTAAGGTAGTGAATTACTATTCCCAATAAAGATAGAGATAGACTTAAAAAAATCTTAGTTTTTTTAAAAATATTCATTAATTGTTGATTTCCTGGAGTGTGTTCAGTCTCTGGATGGTTTATTCTATATTACAAATAAATCCTAACAGAGTCACCACCATTAATGATTTGGATAATCAACTTCATCTCACATTTTAGCTTGTTGCGTAAAAATAATAAAACTTAAGAACTTGAAAATATTAGGGTTTAAAAATGTATAGAGAGTACTATGGAATAAGAAAAGCATTCGAAAGTTTGTTCTAGACTTGTTATCAATTTTTAGCATTATCAATTGCCAACTTCTATTACTTAAAAACTGTTGTTTTAAAGAATAAATATTAAACATTACTTAATTAGTTCCAGAATTAATAACAGTTAAAGAATGTTATTTAAAAACTGCAGTTTTGAAGATTAAATATATATTTAATTCGAGAATTAATAACTCCTAGAAAATGTTACTTAAAGGTTGCAGGTTTGAAGATTGAATATTTAACATTCAAATTAGTTCAAGAATTAATAACTGTCAATGGCTATTACTTAAAGACTGCTGTTTCAAAGAATAAATACTTAACATTACATAATACGTTCGAGAATTAATAACAGTTAAAGAATGTTATATAAAGACTGCTGTTTTGAAGATTAAATATATATTTAATTCGAGAATTAATAACTCCTAGAAAATGTTACTTAAAGATTGCTGCTTTGAAGATTGAATATTTAATATTCAAATTAGTTCAAGAATTAATAACTGTTAATGGCTATTACTTAAAGACTGCAGTTTTAAGGATTAAATATCTAACACAGGATTATTAGCTAGTCAATTATTAATTGATAAAGATTATTTTACTTAAAAAATATTTTTTTTAGCGATTTTGAAACTTATATAAAAATGGTAAACATAAATTTCATCTACGTTTCAAACAAAACTTATCAGGGTCTTATGTTTCTAAGGTCTAACCTAAAGGTCTTGAATGACTCTATGCATGCATTTTCAAGGCACGATGCGTTTTGTCAGTGGCATTTTAAAATATTTCTTTAGCTATTTTTGAAAAGTATGTTTTTGAAATTGGCTAGTAAAAAAATTTGGTCAAAGTGTGTGCACTTGTTTACCACAAACTTATACCGCAAACTTATATATGACGTCATTAGATATGTTGAGCAATGACCAGATCTCCAATAATCACTTCTCTTTGGGACATAATTAGAGATGCTGATCAATAACCAAATCTCTAATAATCAATGATCACTTCTTTTTGGAACGTAATTAGAGATGTTGTTTTAGGACCAGATCTCTAATAATCAATAATCACTACTCTTTGACACGTAATATAAGAGATGTTGGTGAATGACCACATCTCCAACAATCAATAATCACTTCTCTTTGGGATGTAATTAGAGATGTTGGTCAATGACCAGATCTCCAATAATCAATGATCACTCCTCTTTGGAATGTAGTTAGAGATGTTGGTCTAGGACCATATCTTTAACAATTAATAACCACTTCTCTTTTGGGATGTAGTTAGAGATGTTGATTAATTTTAATCAAATGTGGAAAAAATAATTATTATGAATAAATTCTTATTTAAAGTGTTAAAGTTTTCCCAAATCAAAATACATACACATTTTTTAAAATTATCTAAGGCCTCTTTCCCTGTTTCTCAAATGAGATCTGGTATTTTGAATTTTTTATGGCGAATTTTTGTTTTGAATAAAAAACAAAAGTTTCTGTTCACTTGAAATAAAGTTTATCAGAGCCGATTGAATTTATGTCTATAAGCCCCTTCCAGCAATATTATTGAACAAACCATTATTGTTTGCCCTTTAAATTTAGTTTACTAAGTTTTTCTTCCATAACAACATAAGAACAGATAAGACGCTGTTGCCACATCAATAAATATAAAGTGATAAAAATGAAGAATTGAAGCTTAGAGGATTTTCATTATCGTTCGTATAGTTCAAAGGTTTTGAAAGCCATAAAGGCATTTTAAGTGACTGAAGACAAAATAAAAATGTAAGCAAGAAAATCGATGAAAAAAATATTTTATTGAAAAACAGCAAAATGAAACGACTTTTATAAACAATGTCACTTAAGTGGTTTATAATGTCAAGGACATAACTTTTAAGGGCAATTTTATAAAGATATATAGTTAAAAGCCCTGTTCTCTTCCCTTTTCATAATATGCAGTCTATTTTTAAGCTTGTTTTAAATAATTTATTTGTAACTAGCTTTAAATTACAATACGATCTCTTTTAATTTCCAGATAACCATTAAATTTTTGTGGATTTTTCAAATTATTTTTGTCATAAGCCTTTCGATTTCATTGTTCAATATTTTTTAAAATTCAGCTGTTCTTTCCTCATAACAAACCGAAATGTCCATTTTATTAGTTGATTTTACTAGAGGAAACAAAACAATATTGCTTTCAAAACAAGTAATAATAATTCTATAATTTTTCTTTTTTTTTTAAAAAATATATAAGTAAATAAATTTTTAATATTTCCATGCATATAAATAATACTTTGAATATTTTGGAATCAGTACTTAAAAAAGTTGCTCTAGGCGAATTTATTCAAAAATGCAAATTAAGGGGAATTTATAACCTCAATATTCAGTCGACATTCGAAAAAAAAAATTTACTCGAAAGTTATAAATATATGCAAAGTATACTCTGGTTTTGAAAAAATTAACTGTACCTGTACGAGCTAATAATATCTCAATTTATATCTGAGTATTAAAGGGCTGATTATACCTGTTCAAAGCCTCGCTATAAACTCTGGTTTTGTAAAAGAATGTAAATACAAGTAGTTCCTCCATGTATATTCAGGTATTAAAAGGTTAATTGTACTTGCAAATGGTTAAATACCTTAAAGTATAATTGGGTTTCAAAAAGGTTAATTGTACTTACAAGTACTTTAGTTCCTTAATGTATCGTTATCTCAATGTATATTCGCGTGTACTTGCAAATAATTCACTTCCATAGAGTATCGATAAAATGAATACTCGGGTTTTAAAAGGGTTAATTGAACTTGCAAGAAATTCAGTTTCTTAATGTATCGCTACCTCAATGAATATTCGGGCTTTAACACTAGAACACCGGGTTTTAGACTTACCAATAGCAACTATTTGAAATTAATTCCACCCTCATAGAAAATTGATGTTTTTTCAAAGTAAATGAGTTTTCAAATGATGAATATTGTTAAAAATATAGTATGCAAAATTTTTTTAAGATTAATTTTATATATTCTACGCAGTGAAAATATTACAATATGATGTAATATTGTATAGCTGATCCTTTTTTCGCAAGAGCGCAAGTACTACGAAAATAAGCAAACGATATTAATACAAACTTAACACATGAGCACACAGCATGTTTTAAAAAGTTAAGTTCCATCATTAGTTAGGCATTAGCGTTGGTGTATACAGTGTACCTATGAGACATCGAAAATTTTTTTTTCTAGCATTTCCTCATATCTAGCGATGTTAAAAGGCATATTTTTTTACATTTCAGAGACTGAATTTTATCAATTTGGGGCATTCTGATGCGCTAAATATTAATTTGTAGTTTTTCGATAAACACAAAAATGAATTCGGAATGAGTAATGACGGCACAAAGAAAAGCCCGAAAAGAATTCAAGCATTGAGGACAGCAATATCACAAACATTGTAAGGAAATCCAAGAAACCTGCAACTTCTACCTCTTGTAGAATAATTACTTATCATCTAGTCCGCTAAACCTACTTGCCTACTTTACATTTTGTATTATTGTGCGATTGTAGTAAGTGACACTGCTTGGCTTCTACTTAGAGCTATCGTCTGCACACACATTCGCCCGAATACTACAAAATTATGGTATTCTTTTTCGTTTGCACGTATATAGCAAACATATAGTTTTCATTTTGCTGTGCAAAGACGAATATCCTGAAGGGGAAGGGACTTTGAAATTAGGAGAAAATATTCTTTTTTTCAAACGCAGTATTCCCATAGTATTGTTGTAGTTTTTTTACGGAAAAAAACTCATCTTCAAGATTTACTGAGGCAAAAGACAATAAACCTGCTGCTCCTGGAGTTTAGGAGTGGTTTCATAATTAGAGCATTTTACTTTCCCCAGGTTGTAATTCATTTTCCCACTTTTCAACTTGTACAAATAAAGATAGATATATTTTTTTTTGTGGATTTTATATCAGTTGAAATCAAAGATATGTAGTTTGAAAGTCATACAATAAATCTTTGCGAGTGACATTTTTTTTAACACGTTGAACCCCAATTTCTGTTCTGCATTTCATCTTTGTAATTTTTGCAGTTCTGCAATACAAAAAACAGACATAAAAGTTCAAAAATGAGCGTTTTTATTCATGAGAGTGTAAATTACCCCTTTTAGCTGTTTTATGTATTTCTATAATAATTATTTAGTCACTAATCAACTGAAGGTCATAAAATTTTGATCTAGTATGCTTAGAAACAATTTAGAAAAAGCAAAAACAAAATATGAGCTGCGAAGCTCACGTGCATCTTCAAAAATGACATAAAATGGTAAAAAAAAGGTCAAAATGACCACAATTGACCTTCCTGTGTTAAAAAAAAAGTTAAATCAGGTAGTTTTCCCTATTTAAGTACCGCAGGTAGTTTTACCCATTTTAAGTTTATAAGTTTTAAGATGAAATTCATAAAAAATATATTTTGCAGAAAAATACGCTGTCCATTGATTACTATAGTTAAAACCTGGTTTCATTGCTAAAAATCCAATCTTACTTCGTAAAGAATTTAGAGAACACAAGCGAAACCGACTGAATTACTAAAAGAAAAAGAAAATATAAAAGTAGTTGCAATAGTACTTTTAAATTGTTTCTAATGATTAATGAACTTTTCAACTCTCAACTTCAAAAAGTGGCAACGCATTTACACTTGAGATGATTTAATGACATCTAGAAGATAACAAGAAGGAAACATTCTTTCCTAATTAGTCGAAGTTTATATCCAACAGTAAAAGTTGTCACAGTTTACTGTTAACTCGAACTCTGTTGAAGTCTTGTAAAAGATCATTAGTATCATGTCAGGCAGTGGGGGTATTTTTCAACTCGAGCAACTTCAATCATTAAAATGAACACTTATGACTTTTAAAATAAAAATTAGTAATAAGAATAATGAGTTCGTTTTTTGCGTTAATGTTAAAACAATCTCGAAAGAATAATATTCTTCTGTGAAAATGTGTTTGAGAAACAACTTTGTTTTTGATGGTAGTTTAATATTTGGCGTAACTGATTAAAACACTATGAAGTGGAACTTTGTTTACATTTAAACTTTGTGTTTTTAAAGCACGTAACTGTAAATTGGAATTTATAATTTACTATGAAAACTGCTTGAATTATACTATTGTGACCACTAAAAAATCAACAACTGAATGGACCAGAAATGGCCGTTTTTCCATGGTTTCTTCGACTGTGTTTTAGTGGTTCGTAAAACAATCTAATACTTTGTGGTTCGGAAACCATTCTTTTTACAGCTGTATAAGGGCTGCAAAGGTATGAACCCAGGTGGGTGGTCGTGCGGAGGGCGGATGATTATAGTAACTCTCAATCTTAGTTAGGATTTAATAGTACGCATAGGTGACAATATTTTCTTTGGGTTATCTTTATGAATTAATCAAGACCACCTTCATGTCTCATTTATGCTGCTTTAGTCCAGTGTTTCCCAAAGTGTGGTACGCGTACCCCCAGTGGTACGGGAACAGTTCAGCAGGGGTACGCGCTCTTATGCGAAATATATTGCAACAAATGAAAATTTCAAAACATTTTATTTAAAAACAAAGCTAGCCATATAAATTTACGATTACGTATTTTTCTAGTGGCTATTTTTTGCAGAGTTAACAGTTAATAATTACTGATGTCAACAGCCAATTGTGATGTTTAACTTCTGTGGAAATTTTTATAGTAAAAAAGACATTATTTTTTTTTAATAGTGGTACACAGTGTTACGAAAAATTTAGAAAGGATACACAAAAATCATAAGTTTGGGAAACACTGCTCTAGTCTATACCCCATCGATGCCATTAGTCCATACCCAACTAATCTATATTCCATTCATGTTACGTTAACAATTAAACTAAAGATAAATAAAAATGATCGAAAGTTGAGAAAACAGTTTAGATAAAAATGGAAATGAACGGAAATGCAAAGTTTGCAGTGCTTTGCTCAGGAATTTTCATTAAATTTTAAAACTAGTTACAAAGCCTGTCAATAGATGGTGCTGTTGGATTAAAGAATTATCTGTAGTTTTCTATTGAATACCAGAACATTTTAACTTAAAGTATTTACACGGGTGTACACTATTTACCTCAGACTATGAAAAGCAGCTATTAGCCGTAAATAGTGACAGTTCCAAAATCTATTATTTTACCAGGATATCTGCGTAATCAGTTACTGAATTTCGCAACAAATTGTGTATTTTGGTGCTAAATAACTGGTTTATTGCGCAGAATGCAGCTAACTATATGAGTATGTCTCCTTCTTTAGCTTATTTTTTAAATAATTAGTCATTTTTGATACAACCGGTTCAATACTTGTGTTGGTTGTAAACGTAAATGTTTCTAATTACAATCAACACTAAAACAAGTATCTCATAGAACAAACTCTTTTACTATCACAAAAGTACACAAAGAATATATACATGTTGCCAACAAAAGAATAATGTAAGAAATAATAAAATAAATAATATAATAAATAATCACCGCATCTGCGTTCACGCAGTTGCGTCTGGAACATCCTCCCCACCCTGATCAACCTCAAGAGGAATGATCAGTTGAACAGGTCGGGAGATTTCTATTAGATGCTGCAGGTTGTGAAGGTATGGTTGTAAGTCTTTTACCGGTAAGAAAATGGGATGGTGTTAATGATTCTTCAGGATCATCATTTCCTTGTTCATAAACTAACGGTCGACTATTTAATGCGGCTTCAACACCAACTAATGCTGTAGAAAGACCTTCTTCATCTAACAAGGTTCGACCTAGGGATTTTCGCAAACATCCTTTTGTTAGTCCGATCAAACGTTCCCACCATCCTCCCCACCAAGCCGCTCGTGCAACAATAAATTTCCACTTAATTCCCGTCTGGGCATAATATTGCTGAACTTTCAACGATGTCAAGTTGTCCCATAAAATGGATAGCTCTTTATTAGCGGCATGGAAGGTAGTGGCGTTGTCAGTGTATATTGTATGAGGGATTCCTCTTCTGCCTACAAATATTTTTAAGGCCATGAGAAATTTGTCAGTAGTGAGGTCAAAGACTAGTTCAATATGTATAGCACGAGTAGTTGAGCAAGTGAAAAGTGCGATACAGGCTGTATTTAAAGGTTTCAAGTTACGAACATAAAGTGGGCCAGCGAAATCTATGCCAATAGTAGTAAATTGAAGGCAAGGTGTAATTCTGTCTCTTGGTAAAGGAGCTTCGATTTGTTGACTTCTAGATGCCTGTGAGAGTTTATAAGGTAGACATTTGTAGAGCACTCGTTTAATGGCTTCGCGTCCTCGTATTATCCAGAAGTTGGAACGAATCTCTGAAAGTACTATTTGAACACCTAAGTGATGAAGCGTCACGTGTGTGATGAAAAGATGTACAAAAGGATGAGATCCATCAAGAAGCAAAGGGTGTTTTTGCTCATTTTTGAGCGATGCGAACTGTAATCTACCTCCTAATCGTATGAGATTTTCTTGAAGAAACGGGTTAAAACGGCTAATTTTTGAAGATTTTGGCAAAGGGGAGTTATTTTGTAAAGCGTGAAGCTCTGCTGGAAAGCATTGCTTTTGCACTGTAAGAATCCAATAGTTTTTTGCTGTGTTAAGCTCATCACATGTGAGGTCAATAGAAATGTGTTGCTTGGATCGACAGTTATACAAGAATCGAAATATCCATGCTGTAACTCTAAGAAGTTTCATATATGAACTGAAGCGCGATATATCAATAAGAGCTTGGTAAGAAGTTATCAATAAAGATTGAGAAGCTGGTTTACGTAGTTCAGCATGAATATCTGGATTAGCGTAACTCAGTTGTTTTGAAGGCCAAAATTTTGATGATTGTGTTAGCCAGGTTGGTCCTAGCCACCAAAGATCCAATGATTTAAGCTCTGTTGGTGCAACACCACGAGACAAGTGGTCGGCAGGATTTTCATTGCCAGGGCAATGCCGCCATTGTGTTGGATTTGAGTAATTGAGAATTTCGTTCGTTCGGTTACAAACAAAAGTTTTCCAACGATTTGGATCACCTTGTATCCAATTTAAGGCAACTGTTGAGTCACTCCAAAGTGTCGCTGTGTTCCTATCCAGTTTAGTTTCTGTACAAAAATAATGGAGTAATCGAGCACCCAATAATGCGGCTAACAGCTCTAAGCGGGGGAGTGTTATTCTTTTCAGAGGAGAAAGTCTATTACGACTGCAAGCCATTCGAACATGAAATTTAGTATCTTCTTTGAATCGTACATATAACACTGTTCCGTAAGCACGTTCCGAAGCATCGCAGAATACGTGAATGGTAACATCAGCAGAAGATATTCCAATCCATCTGGGGATTCGAATGTTGTTTAAATGTGGTAAGTCTGTAATCCATTTTGAAAACCTTGATGCGATAGATGGGGGTAAAAGTTCGTCCCATTCAATACCGCATAGCCATGTATCTTGAAAGAGAATTTTTCCTATTACAGTAGATGGTGAGAAAATTCCCAAGGGATCAAAAATCTTTGAGATTGTTTTCAAAAGTAAGCGTTTAGTGACAGGTTCCTTAAATAAATCGTCGTCATGCTCCTTAATATTTTGATGAAATGAATCTTCTTCTGTATCCCAATGAACACCTAAGACTTGAGTCTTACTTTTAAACTTTATTTTTTCTTTCTTCCATTCGTTTTTCAAAACTTGTGAGTTGGTACTCCATTTTGCTAAGGGAAGGCTTATAAGACTCGTGAGTTCTTGCATTTCGTGAAATAGGGTCTTCGCTTCGATTTCTGAATCAACTCCCACAACGAAATCATCCATGAAAATATTGCCTTTTAGATGTTTAGCTGCTGTGGGATAAATGTTGGAGTACATGCAGGATAATTCATCAAGTGTAGCTGAAAGAAGGAATGGACTGCTGGTTAATCCAAAGGGTAAACGTGTAAATTGATAGATCACAATTTCATTCTCTAGCTGCAAATGCCCATCATCATTTTTCCTAGTTTTGAACCATAGAAACTTAGTAGCACATCTGTCTTTTTCCCACAAAGTTAATTGTAAAAAAGCCTGACTTCCATCGCTAATAATTGCTTGTTTGTGAAGACGAAATCGTAATAAAGTGGCTAAAATTTCTGGAAGTAAGTTGGGACCTTGTTCTAGAACATTGTTTAATGATGGATGGCCTGGTGTGTGAGAAGAGGCGTCGAACACTATTCGTCCCTTAATTTCTGCGTTCTTCTCTTTAATGACTACATGATGGGGTATGTAATAGCTTTTTTCTTCTTTATCATGATTTTCCGGTGCTATTTCAACTTGCCTTTTGTCTGTGTAATCTTCCATGAGTGTAACATACATTTCCTTTAAGCTAGGATCTGTTTGGAGCTTCTTGCACAATGTATTGAAGCGTTTTAATGCTACGTGATAGTTATTTGAAGAAAGAGTAACGTCTTTCTTCCAAGGTAATCTAACAACACGACGATTTTCTAGGACTTCATAAGAGCTTCGAAAGTCTTCCAATATTTCAGAATTGCGAATGGACATTTCTTTGTCTTGCATGGCTTTAATACCTAAAGTATCTAAGTCCCAGAATTTCCTAACTTGATCATCCAAAATATATGGTGATGTGATGCTGATATTATGAACTGACGATAAAGAAGCGACAGATGTATGAGATCTGGATCCAGACAAAATCCAGCCAAAGATTGATGGAATGAGCACAATTGTTTCCGAAAGTCTGAAAGGAATCTCAGAATTCACCACCGTCCAGTAAAAATCTGCACCAATTAAAACTTCTATAGGCATCCATTGCATGGCGTCATTCGGATCAGCAAGTTTAAATTTTTTCTTATGAGCCGTAGAAGCAATCTCTAATGGAACTGATAGATGAACTGCATATCTATTAGAACTTTCAAATGCATGTAGATAAATTTCCGATTGATTCCAAATACTTGATAGTTTAAATCTTACTTTTCGTCTCGATTGAGCCTGATTTGATGATGATTCGAATGCATGAATTTCAAGTGAATCAGAGCTAATAACATCTAATTTTAGGTAGTCTACAAGATGTGAATGAATGAAACTGGTTTGGCTACCACAATCTAAAATGCATCTTGTAAGCTTAGTAATACCAGTTGGGCCAGTTATATATACTCGAGCAGTCTGTAAGTGAGTAAAATTAGGTGTACGAGTATCTATGTTATTTGTAGAAATAGAGTGGCTAGGTTGATTTGAACTGTTATTTCTACAAATAGAGACATGGTGCTTGTTTTTGCATCTTATGCAGAACGCTTTATCTTTGCGAAGGCAATTTTTTATACTATGGCCACGATTAGTACACAGGAAGCATCTACCAGAGGTTTTTAATTTTTGGATTCGAGTATCGATATCAGTTATATTCGTACAATCTTGCGGCCAGTGACCGTTAATTTCACAGAAGGGGCAAAATGGAGATGGTTTTTTAGTCTGGTTAATCTTTTTAGAATTCACATTCAAGGCTGCTGTAGATGTCTTAAATGTGTAATCAAAGTTTTGCTCACCTCGAATTTTTAGTGTTGTGAGAGCACCTTCTACTTCTTCAGATAAGTATTGCACTAGTTTATTCATATCACCTTCAGATATTTTCTCTCTTTTTGCGTAAATAATCCATCGGCGACAAATATCATCCGAAAAGGCACGTAAAATTTTTGGAGCTAAAACTCGCCCGTAAGCGTTGATATCCTCTCCTAAAGCCGTTAAAGCGTTTAGTCTTCTGTTGCATTCTATAAATACTTCATTCAATGCAATAGGAGTGGGATTACGTATTGGCGAAATATTTTCCAAAAAGTCTAAATGGGCTTGAATTATTCTGTTTTTGTCGCCATATCGGTTTTGAAGAAGAGCTTTTGTAGTTTCATATGTGCCGGCACTAACACTGATTCCGTCAACTAACCGTCTTGGTTCATCTTCTAAATATCCTCGCAAAAACACATGTTTATCAATTAATGATAGACTATTATTATCGTCAATAGAAGATTTAAATTGTTCCCAGAAACACTGCCATTGTTCAATATCACCTCCAAAAGTATCGAGTTTAATAGTAGGAAGTTTCACTGTGTGAGATTGAGAAACGGGTAATTGCGTAACGGGTACTTGTGTAACAGGTATTTGAGAAACGGTTACTTCTGGCGATTGGAACGTATTATATTCAAAATTAGTTCTACTACCAAATTTTTTTGCTTTAAAGATAGCGAGCTCGGCATTATCCACGTATTCTTCACATTGAATAATATCATTGTCATAATCACTATCTGTTAATAAACTATGAATGTCGTTATCCAATTTCTTCATTTCTAACAAGCAATCGGAAAGCCGATGACTAATATATTCGACATTTTCATTTAAAGTGTCAGAGGTTGCAGAAAGATCAGAATTTAATTGAGTAATAAATCGAGTAACATTACCTCGCACTGTTCTTCTTTTTCTTTTCAAAAGTGCCAGACTATCGCCAAGTTCTTTATCGTTTGGTTTCTCCATCATTGAGTAGTACTGATGTTTGACGTTTCGTTAGTTTTTAAAAGAGTGACTGCGTAAATTATTCATCTGATTCGTATTTAATTTTAAACCGAGTTGTTTCGGCACCAAAATGTGTTGGTTGTAAACGTAAATGTTTCTAATTACAATCAACACTAAAACAAGTATCTCATAGAACAAACTCTTTTACTATCACAAAAGTACACAAAGAATATATACATGTTGCCAACAAAAGAATAATGTAAGAAATAATAAAATAAATAATATAATAAATAATCACCGCATCTGCGTTCACGCAGTTGCGTCTGGAACATCACTACAGTTCTAATATTAATTAAAAAAAACCAGCAAAGAAATTCAATTCGTTTATTATTAATTCGTAATAATTAATACTAATTTAAAGATGTTATCAGCTGTGATTTACTTTAGTTATCCTATTATAAAGGCAAATAAGTATTTTAGACCAAAAATTATGTTTTAGAAATAAAAAATCTAGTTCATAAGATTTTAAAGAAAAAAAAATCTATAAATAATATTATGTAAGCCAATTTTCAGGGTAAAAATGCGTATTTTTAATACACAATTGCTAATTTTACTAATAACAGTAAACAATTTCAATAAAAAAGTTCTCATTTTAAACTTGAAAAGTTTAATAAACTTCTCCATAAAAAAGTTTGGTGATAACAACCTAATTTTCTCATGTCATATGTCTTTCGAAAGCTTTACCTCATTCCAACTGAACATAGTTGTATTTCTTTTAAAAATACTATACATTTTCTGAAACTTTCTCAATAAAATTACAAATGGACCATGAAAAGACGAATAACAAGCAAAGAAGATACATAAATCATAGAAGCTTAAGAAATTCGATCTTGGAATTTGTACCATTCATACGGAAATTATGATCTGTTTTGATGTTTTTTTTCTTATATTGAGTACGTGTTTTCGGACATAAAATGATAAATACATGTTAGATTTAAAATTTAAATAGTGTATAGTTTCTAAAATAAGATATTATTATTTAAAAAAAATGAAATATAAGGAATCTTAAAAATAAAAAGAAACTGTTCATAGTGTGATGAATATAGTGCATTGTTTAACTACTAAGTTAAAGTAGTAGGTATTTCTGAACTCTAATAAATTCCATTACTAAATTGTTTCAGTGACTGACAAAATGTGTTTCACTGACTGTAATACATAACCATAAAAAATAAAGGTCAGTCCGTATTTTTTTTTTGTAAAATATATGATCTCTAAACCGTAAATTAGCGTAGAAATTACTCTCAGTTCGGGACTTAATGTTGTTTAGGTCGTTACTTCATGTTGTGAATTCATTGATGGTTCATTGCTATTTTCATGATTTTTTTCTAAATTACTTTTGCTTTGAATAATTACTGCTTATTGATATTTGTAAAAAAAAACTGATACAACTTTATAAATTTATTTTTCATTTTAATTTTATAAACTAGCTTTTGATTTGATACCCGATGTCAAACAAGAAATAGGGATAGATAATAGATAGATAAAGAGAAATAATGTTAATAAGTATATATTTCACCGCTTATATTGACGGTTTTTTAAAATTATAAAATACTTCAAACAAGCGAAATTAAAAACCGTTTCTTTGTTGAATAGTTATAATGATATAATCTCGTAAAATAGGAAAATAATTTTTCATTTTCTCTTTCTTATTGAATCTGCATTTCCAGGTAATTGTTTTTTTTCAAGTTTTGTTGATCATAAATCCAGGTAATCGTAATTTACGTTGTGATTAAAAAATATAAAATGTTCTGACAGAAGATAATAAAAAAACTACGTAATTAATTAAAATTTTTTTTGTTTTTAGGTAAAATCAGCACATTTATGGACACAATCGGCACTACACGGATCAGGCTACATGCAATTAGAACGTATAAAAAGGAGAGTTGAGAGGCAATCGAATTTTTCACTCTTGTCCCATGTTTTTCATTTGATAGTTTTTCCTTATATTTTCGGAACAGACAAACCCCAACTGATGCTGAATCTGAACCACCCGTGATTAATAGATAGCCTTGCATAAGTTATCATTATCAAAATTAAGTGCGAAATGAAAGTTTTAAAATACGGCTTTTTTAAAATTTTATTACTCAGAAACTATTCGACCGATTTCGCTCAAATTTTATAATTCGTATCTTTTTCACATCAAACATTTTGACCATTATTAAATAAATCAATAAAAATAATAAATAAGTATTAAAATTCATTTTTACGCAGTCTTACTTTCGAATAAAAAAAATTTATAAATGTGTGCCAAATTTTTTGGATTCGCTTAAGAAATTTTCGAGATATGCCGAAATACGTAAGAGGTGAAAGTACCAGTAAATCACCCATACTTTCAATCATCTCCTGACCACCAAAGAACAGAATTTAAGGAGTGAATCTGAAGCCCTATCTTCATGTATCCAAATTTGTCTGTGACCACTACGCAGTCAGATATAAATTATTATTGGAAGAATTTAGCATAATTTAACAAACATATAGCGGAATTCACAAACATATAGCCTTTATACATAAAAAATTACATTGTTAAAATAAGTTAAAATTCATACAATGGTAATCGAATTAAATAAATGTCCATGTACAGTGCGCAAAATAAAAAACGTAACACTCCGAATAACTTTTGATTTAATGATTGGATCTTCACGTTTTAGGAATCAATCTTAATGGCTCGGACGGGCGACCTCAAACTTGCTAATTAATTATAGGAGACGATATTTTAAGTTACAAAATCAGACACAAAAACGTATTTCATTTTATAAACATACCTTTTTTTCTGACGGATTTGAGTTTTTGACACTCAAAATATTGGGAGTAGCTGCAATCTGGGAAATATGAGCTCTATTGTTTGGTCAGACGAGTGGTCCAAAGTTTAGACTCTTTAATGAGAATTTCACTTTTGGCGAATTTCACCATATCTCGAGAGCTGTGTAAGCGAATTGAAAACTTTTTGAAATAAATCATAAAATTCATTTATTTAAAGATAAACTTTTAGTAAATATTTGTTAGTTTTTTATTATTTTATATAATAATATTCTAAAAATGTTTTCCTTGTGAGGTTGGTAATTTTGTATATAATTTTTAAGAATTGAATTTTAAATGGCAAATGGTTCCCAAGAAGTCAATTTTAAAAATACGACTTCTTCTCACTGTCATATTTTTATGGCAAAAATGCAAATTCGTCAAAAAACAAGAAGTTTTATGAGCGCGTGAAGCGAGCTCGGAAAACGATGCAATCCGAAAGCAGTTCCGGGGATTAGTGGGCTTAGCAAGCAAGACTTCGACTTTTATAAATTCAAGATAAACTAATTTTCAATTCCATTTTAACTAAACTGAAAATGTTAAAATAATATTTAATATTCCTATCGTCCTAAGAATGCATTTTAGAATTGTCACAAGAAGTAGTGAAACTTGTAATCTGAATTGGAAATTGCCTACTTTCATACGCAACGTGATACCCCAAAAGTTCTATAAAATGTTTCTAGAAACACTGGATTCAGGTAGCTATAAATCAACTGGACAGTCTAGCTTATATGATTGTATATGAATGGAGATCTTTGACTTCGGATGGACTTTCTCTTTGTTTCCCAAATACCGCAAGAAAAAGATTCCATATACGAATCATTTTGATCCTAGAAATCATTTAAATGTTTCAGAAATTTATGTCTGAGCTTTGAATATAACTCCGTCATTTTTCAATTGATGCAGTAAAACTTTATGAAAATATATGGATCAAACATAAATAGTAAATATCCTATACGGACGAATTAAGTCCCATATTCATTTTATGCATTGAAACGAACAAAATGAATATGGGACACTGTAGCAGTGTACAATATTAATATCGAAGTTTAAAAAAATAAATAACATTACTTTTAAAAGGATCATGTACGAAATCCTTTTTTGTTTAATTTTTTTACCGTTTTATATTAAAAAAAGTGAAAAAGGTCAACAAATCATTAAAAATATGTTGCTTCGAAATTTTGGTGCAATTGAAAATAGTTAAGTTTATTTTGAATATGCAGATTGACAAATAAGTTCTCATACAATATTTCATCAGTGAGCTTTCAATTGTGAACACAGCCCGAAATTGTTGTTCAACATATTGGACACGGTTTGAGCTACGTGTTTAAAAAATGGACACAGCTCAATCTGCGAGTTTAAGAAAATGGACCCAGCTCGAAATGCATGTTTAAGAAAATGGACACAGCAAAAAATTAGACTTGATGGATTTTTACAATATTCTGGCAGTTTTTACAATAATTTCTTTTGCTGGCTGAATTCATTAAAATTAGAGATTTTTGCAAAATCCCAAAAATATATATAAAGAAAAATATTTCCTAGCAAGATAGTTGCCTTATAATTTTATAATTAACTATTTTATAACCGTCGTTGAACAGCCGACCCAATTTTTGGGATTACGACTACTAATGCTCATCTACGTAGCCTTGCAATTTTGAACCCATTAAAGAAGACAAGGGAACTCATGGATTAAATATTGGGTATAATTTGCCTTCGTGGAGGACTTTTTGATGAAACTTACTCTCATTTGCGTTACATGGAGAGGAAGGCCACGAGAGCCTCCGACGGTTAGCCTGACGGCAAGGGGACTCTAATCCATGATCCATCTACCACTGAGGATATCTCACGACAACACTGCTGTCAGTGCAAGCCGGATGCGGATTTCGTATCTACTGGGATTCGAACCCGGTTCACCTCATAGGAAGGTGAACGCTCTATCCCCTAAGCCATGGCGGCTCAAGATAGTTGTGTTCGAAAAAAAAAAAGAAATATACTATCAGTTTGGGGCAGAGAAAACCTAGCTGATTTTCTACCCCAAGATGAATGGGGCAGATGAATGGCCTTCAAGCCATCCTTATCTAAATCCATTGGATTTTATTACGTGGAAGTATGTGTTGTTAAGTTGAATGATGATAAATATACAAATTTTATCGAATTTTGGAATATTATACACATTGAAAAATCCGGATCAAATTACTGTAAGAAGTACCAGCACTCAGTGTGCCAGTTTTTTACCACAAATTATAATTTTACCTCAAAATTGTACTGATCAAACATGTATCGTAATTTATACTGTACATGTTTTCTTTCGTTCCATAATTTTTACGGAACAAAAAGTCGGATATACTGTAATTTTTACTGTAATAAAATCATTGAATCCCTGTAGATTATTACATAAATTAGGGTATAAAATATTACGGACATTTGATTTCACGCCAAAATAGATCATACACATACATTCTCAGGGTGCCAGTACTTTTTACTGTAGATATACTGTAGATACTTTTTACTACAGATTTTAATAGTGTACTGAGAGTTTTGGAAAAAAAATACTATGTGTGTTGCTCGTCCTGCCTGCTCAGAATTTGTTCCAGAATTAGATAAATGGTTAACTAAATAGTTAAAGGTTTTAAAATTAGATAAAAAGATTGTAACCCATTTGAATTATGCTATATAACTTATTAGGAATGCTATAAATGACGACATCAATTTTTCTTTAAGATTTTTTTTCTTGGTTTTAGTGTTTAAAATGAAAGATTCATATTTTGTCTTTCATTATTATTAAAAAAGATTAACGGTTCTTATAAAATGTTAATTTTTAAAATATATTTGTCCCACAAATTTTATACAATTAATATTAGTAGGTTTTAAAAAACATTTATTTACAGTTGAAAAAAAATTTTTTAATGGAGAATAAAGTCTATAAATTTTAAACTGCAAAAAAAACTCGGTAAATCTTTAACCAGCATTTGGTGCAAAGTTTCTCATTATCCCAAAGTTTAGTTAAATGAAAGATCATTTAATTTAAGTCACACCATAAATTGGAAAGTATGAACTGGAAATACTTCCATGGTGCAACTGACTGCACCAAAATTAGGTAAAAGACGCAAAACTTTGACGGTAACTGTAAACTGAACGATGCTTGTTAAGGACACCATGTTTTCTTAGCAGCTCCATGTCTGTGTACCGGGACGACTAATGCAAGTTGTTTCAAGTTTCTACTTATTTAGTCAGGTAAATGGCTTATTTGCTTTAATCAAAGTTAATTTCTTTTATGTAGCCTTCTTAAATTTTTTCGGCGTCATAAAAAGGGTTAGAGTTATGTCATGAAGTAATTTCTTACGGTAAATAGTTTAGTACTTTAAAAGTACATAATAAAGGTGGAACAGTCCTCTGCTTTTATATATATATAAAAAAAGAAAGAATGAAAATAGGTGTTTTGTTCCTTCAAAACACATACTTTGGGTACAACTGATATTTATAACTAGTAAAAATACCAAAATATGGTAAAATTGAGCTCTATTTTACGTGGCCAGCAACTGAATACTTATTTAAAGAGCAACGTGGCTCGGAATTTTTAACAGTGAACAATTCAAAATCAGGAGAATGGAGATTAGGACAACTAAGTATTATTTTTTGGATAAAAACAAATTTCCCTCTATTATTAAATTTATTAATAATATAATTAAATTTATTATATTTTAATAATTAAAAAGATCATTATTTTAATAATTAATTATTAGAAATTTCTTATCCTAAACCCTCTTATCATAGGCTTGGATAAAAAAAAATGCAACAACATTGTTACGAATTCTCTACAATGAAGAATTTATAAAATTCTCAAAATACAAATACTAACACATCGCTGATACGAAAAAGTGTAGAACTCTTGTTTTATTCTTGATCTCTCTTTACATTTCTGCCTGCTACTGATAACAAACGCATCAATAGTGTAGAAAAGAAATGGAAACACAAACTTTATCAGTTTTTCATTTCTCTATATACTTTTCTTCTATGTTTTTCTTCCATCTCTCTATATTTTTTTGTATGTTACATTTCTGAAATCCTATACTCATTTAAAATATATATGATCCAAATCATGTTAAATGAATGCAATCACGTGAACTCAAACGAAAGGAAGCATCGATTTTTTTGCTTTTATTTCATTTGATATAGCTAGAAAAGAAAAAGTGAGATTACCGGAAATGAAAGAATTTTAGAAAAAAAGAAACATCATTAAGGATATAAGCCATTTTATGGGCACTTCTTCATAACAGAAAAAGTATTTGTTGTAATATAAATTTGATTTATTTTATTTTGTTGCTTAAAAATAATATGAGCTCTTATTCATATGAAAAATGTTTTTTTTTCTTCTCTTTTCTTATAAGCCTGTTATATCTAAACTTAGAACTAAAGGAACAGATTTTATATATATATATATATATATATATATATATATATATATATATATATATATATATATATATATATATATATATATATATATATATATATATATATATATATATATATATATATATATATATATATATATATATATATATATATATATATATATATATATATATATATATATATATATATATATATATATATATATATATATATATATATATATATATATATATATATATATATATATATATATATATATATATATATAAGCATAAGATTCGGTTAAATTTCATCTAGGAACTATCATTGTACAATGCGCCAAAAAAAAACAGACCACCCTAAATAACTTTTGATCTAATAATCGGATCTTCACATTCTAAGACTCACTCTTAATGGTTCAGGAGGGTGACCTCCAATATGCTAATTAATAAGTGCAGAGGATATATAAAGTTACGAAATCAGACATTAAAACGTGCTTTCTCTGAATACGAAATATTTTAAGCTACGAATCAGACACGAAAACTTACTTTCTGGAAAATATGGTACCAATAGTTTTGGTTAAGAGAGCGCTCAAAAGTTTGGACCCCTTAATGTTAAAGTTACTTTTAGCGTATTTCACAATATCTCGAGAACTTTTTAATTGGATTTGTAAAAAAAAAAAATCAGAAAATTATAAAATTCATTTATCCAAAGATAATTCCATGCAAAATATAACTTTCAGAAAATATTTGTTACGTTTTATTATTTTATATAAGGTCGAGAAAATTTTGAATTTTAAGGTACACAATTTTTCCCGTCATTTTAAAGAATATAATTTTACAAAGTAAAATAAAAAAAAAGTCGTGCTAAATCAATCGTATAGTTTCTAAGAAATCAAATTTTAAATATCTGAAATTTTTGAAATTCAAATCAACGTAGAAAGTAAAACTAGCATTGATTGGTCTAAATTTTGGGGAGCTCTCCTGACCGAACTATGAGGAGCGTCTTTCCCAGATTGCGGCTCCCCCCCCAAAATCCGAATCCATGCGAAATTCAGGGTGATTCGTTTGTTTTGGTGCACTGTCTTCTGTACGCTAGGACTGGGCGATATTAGAAATTATATATCGTGATATATCGTCAGTTTTGCATCGCGATATAGTGATGTATCGCGATATAGTATTTTTGAATTTCATTTACTTTAAGGCACAGAAAGTCAGATTTCTATCAAGACTTCATACGCATATTGATTTAAATCAATTTATAAATTTGAAAATATATATGTTTTGCTAAAGAAAGATATTAAATAAATTGACTAAGATGTACAAATCTTACTTAAAATATTTATTGAAAAAATGTGTGTAGATACAGAATGAAATATTTGCACTTCTTTATCGTTTATAAGGTATAAGCAGTCTTAATTTAAGTTCACCCCTAAAACACCCTTAATGAAAAAAAAAAATTGTTATTAAACAAAAGCTGATTTCAAAATTTCAAAATATATTTTAATTAAAATAAAAGTTAGATTGACTAAAAGCCGAAGTTTAAAATTAAAAATGTTCGAATTTTAAACTAAAAAGTAAACATAAGATTTGTAATAATTTCTTAAAATTTTCGTTCTCTGAAAGATTTCTCAGTTTAAAAGTAAAAAGGGAATTTTATAAAGATATCTAGCTGAAATTATTGAAAGAAAATTTAAAAAATTAAAAAAAAAGTTTGTTAAGAAATTCATTATACACTTAAAACAAAGTGTTAAAAATATTTTTTTTTTTTTTTTAAAAAAAAGAAACTTTTTTTAACAAATCAATATTTGCTTGTACTATTATGCGTAAATAATTACAGAATTATTAAGTTCGATCGTAATGTTCAAATTCTTAATGAAGAAGTAAACACAAGTTTTGTTATATTTTCTAAAGATGATCACGCAAATAACAAAAGATTTCTTAGTTTAAAAATAAAAAATAAATAAAAGTGAAATTTATCAATATATTTACCTAACAGCATAGGAAAAAAATTTAAAAAATAAGTTCGTTAAAAAATTATTTGTATGCTTAAAACAAAGAGCTAAATAAATTTTAGAAAAAAAATGCTTCTTAAACACTATTTTTATTATTATTTCATATAAATAATTAAATTAAATTAAATAATGACCGAATTATAAACGAAAAACAAAGTAAGGCAAAGTTTCTTAATTAAATTCTTAAAAATAAAAACAAAAGAATTGTGATATTCGGTAATATATTTAGCTAATTAACTAATAATATAAAACGAAAATTAAAAAAAAATAATGATTTTACTCTCTAATAAAACGAAGTAGTAATTGATAAAAAAAAAAAAAAAGAAATGAATAAAATTCGCAAACTTTTCAAATTCTTTTGAACAAATAAAGTTTATTGACTTATGTCCAAAAAATAAGTTTTGTTTTAACTTTATTTCCAAAAATAAAAACAACGCAAGATTTATAAATTTAAAATCAGTAATAGAAGCCCATTAAATAATTAGAAGTTTTATCCGAAAAGTTTTTAATAAATTTAAAAAAAGTAAAAAAATAACCTAACAAATTTATTTACTTTGTAATTTAATTCCTTATGGGTGCCTTAAATTAGATTTCCGATAATTTTCACATTTAAAAATATAAAAAAAGTTTTGTCAGAAAATAAATAAAAAACTTACCTAATTAATGAAGAAACTTTTCTTTATAAATTCTTTTCAATAATAGATTGCGTTCAGAACAAGGTTACGACGGCGATCACGAAGTTAATCCCATTGAAAATAATCTACAAGAAACGATTTCAAATCGCGAAGGTGCGAAAACGAACATGTGATATAACGATATAAGGTCTCAAAAGTGATTCTGATTCTACCGCTCATCAGTCAAGGCCGTCTCAACATAACGAAACAATATCGTCTTCCACAGCGCGAGTTGGCATCGGAACGTAAGAGAAAGTCCTTGCGTGTATCGCTATATCGCTATATCGTTATATCGTCTTCTTCACTCGACGGCTTAAATCACATTTCTGATGTATCGCTTGGAATGAAAGTTGCTGTATCGGTTTGCCGATATAGGCGTTAAATCGATATGTCGCGATATATCGATTTATAGCCCAGTCCTACTGTACGCAATTAAAAAATTGAGTCACCCTGAATAACTTTTGTTGTAATGACCAGATTTTCGCATTTTAGGACTAAATCTTAATGGTTCGAGGGTGTGACCTAATGTATTATAATTTGTAAGCGCAGACGATGCTTTAAGTTACGAAATAGTCAGATAAACGTTCTTTATTTGAATTAGCATACCCTTTTTGCCACAGATTTGAATTCCTGACCCTCAAAATTTGGCAAGCTGGAAGCTATGGTCTCAATAGTTTGGTAGGGCGAGCCGTCAAAAGTATAGACTTTTAATATTAATTATACTTTTCGAGAAATCTCGTTATAGCTCGTTATATCTTCGCTATATCTTGAGAACTGTTTAAGGAAATTGAAAAATGTTCGCCCACAGTTATAAAATTAATTTATTCAAAGATAGTTTAATGCAAAAAAAAAAAAAAAATCAAATATCATTTGTAACTTTCTTTATTTTTTATTATTTTGCTAAATAATAATCTAAATTTTTTTAATTGTAAGGTGTATAAATTTTTGAAGAATGCAATTTTATAAGGCATTTTTTTTTGTTTGGTTTATGTCATATTTCGAGAACTTTTTAAGCGAATCAAAATTTTGTTGAAACAGGATTATAAAATGTGCCGATCCAAAGATAGCTTTGGAAGGATTGCTTTAGAACTAAAGAATTAATAAAATAATTTTATTAATTCTTTGTTATTTTCTGAAATATATATATATATATATATTTCTCTTACACGGCGACAAAAAAAAGCCTCATTACAACTCCCCGAATGGCAACGCTAGAAAATCGACCAATGATTGCCGCTAAAAATGTCACATGCCAAATCTAGCTGAGATGGCTCAACATATAGCGCTTTTGAAAACGGAAACTGAAATAACCAGAGAGAGCATAAGCTAGGCAGAAGTGAGTAGTCTTTGTCGATGGATCTCTATTTTAGTATTTTGTCGAAAGCGCTTTTTTTCACGAATTTATATATTACGAATTTATTTGACGATTTTTGATTTATATCACGAATTTATTTGTTTTACTAGAATTTATTTGTTTATGCAGGTTTTTCCATTGCAATTCACTTATTTCAATTTTTAATAGACTTAATTATAGCCAAAATTTTAACCTTCTTAAAGAGATATCAGTTTTAGAAATTTTATCTTAAGATTTTATACTATAGCACATTTCTAATAGGTTTAACGAATTACATGTCATTTATTTGAATTCAAATTTATTTTAATGACTTAGTATTTACTAAAAAGATGTAATTTTTTTTAAAAAAAAGAGTTGTTAAATGGAGTTGAATGATTGTTTTGAATTCTTAGAATTTTGTGCATTTGCAATGTACCTAAGTCAGTAGCGAGCGAAGCGAGCTTGGTTTGCGAAGCAAGCCATATAAGATTGTGTAGCAATTTTCAGGGGTTGGCGAGCGTCAGCGAGCAGGGGGCGCAGCCCTCTAGTAATAAATATTATTTCAAATATTAGTTTTTAATTGTAAGTTATACAATATTTTGCATTTATTTAAAGAATGTAATTCAGAATCGAAAAAAAAAATAAATAAAAAATTGAGGAATCAGCCGCATAGTTTTTTTATAAATCGATTTTCCTATTTACGATACTGATATAGTAAATAACACTGATATTATAAATATCAGTGTTTGGAGATAAGGGCGGATTTTCGTATAGGCTAGGTAGGCTGCATCTTAGGGCCCCAAGAACAAAAATATTTCTTTTTAGAATTTCTCGGAGTTTTTCGAATTTGCGTACCCTAGAGCCGTGATGGCTCAGGGGATCGAGTGTTTGCCTTCCACATATTCGAACCGGGTTCGAATCCCAGTAATGGCTTGTCGATACGAATCCGCATTCGGCTGGCACCGACCACAGTGCTGACGTGAAATATCCTCAGTGGTAAGCAGATCATGAGCTAGACTCCCCTTGTTGTCGGGATAAGCGTGGGAGGTTCTAGTGATCTTCCTTTCCATGTAACGTACATGCTGGTTAGCTCCATCAAAAAGTCCTCCACGAAGGCAAATTTCTCCCTCTACTTGATCGAGGAGTTCCCTTGTCTTCTGGATAGGCTGTCTTCTACAAGGCTATGGATTCGAACATTAGTAGTCGTAAACTCAAAAGAAGTTGGGTTGGCTACTCAACGACGGTTAGAAAATTTGCATACTCTCCTCCTCTCTAAGAAAAACTTCTATTTTTTTTGTTGATCGGTAATGGTTAAAATTGAAAATAATTCCTCTCCAATTTCTTGCTAAATAATTGCAATTCCTTACGCCTTTTTTCAGTGTCAAATTTTTAGGACCATCCTCGTTTACGTTTGATTACTCCAAAGAAATAGACATGTTTACTATATCAATAGGGCTTTAAATGGAAGACAGATATCACTTTTTAGTAGCCAATAAGACGCCTACTTTAATTTTTAAAATTAGATTTTTTTAATTAAATTTTTTTTCTATCCCCCTAACCAATTTTTTTCTGCATTCCTATTTATGAATGATATCAAGTGATTTTAGATTGTTATAAAACATCACTTTTTAACTAATTATAGGAGAAAAAAAGTTAATACACTGTAAAAAATTACGGTATAAAGTACCGTCACTTTGGATGCATCATCCGTAAAATCGATTTTACCTAACTCTATTTTTATTGTAAAATATTGTATCGTAAATTTACTGCATTATTTATTTATTTAGAATGATTCAGTTATTTTTGCTGTAATTCTTACTGTAAATATTGCGTTACATCAGAATTTTTGTTCTTTAACATGTTACGGTAAAATTGGAATTTATGGTAAAAAGCACCAGCATCTTGAATGCCGGTACTTTTTACCCTAATTTACTCTTCATTTTTATAAAGTGAAATCATTATTTTAAAACGTTCTTTTAGCGTGCATAAAAATATTCATCGTCTTAAAATGTTATTTAAATCTTGCTAATATATACATTTCTATTCACTTTTACAAAACACTCATTTAACTTCCAAAAAACTTTTACGTCTGTCTTTGTTTGAAAACAAAATATAAATTCCCGATTTAATTACAGAAAACATACCTTTACATTTTTTTTATCCTAATCTATTTCATAAAAGAATGGCATATTTCTCTTTAAAAAATGAAGTTTTTAAAAATTGCAATTTCTACATTTTTCCTTCGTTTCATATTATTTGACTTGTATTTCAAAAAAGGAAAATAATCTTCCAATCTAAGAGAATAATGATAACATTAATGCAGCGCTTTTCTAAAATTGTTTTTTAAATTTAATTCGAGAGTTATTCGAAAATTCCCTTGCAAAGTCTTTAAATACATAATATATCAAACAAAAAGCAGAAAATATCTCCAATGAAAAATGTAATTCTAGAAGAAAAGGAGTTTCAAGAAACTTTTTTTTACATAAAAGGGCTTTAATTTAATTCTATACTTTCAACTGACGTCCGAAAAAAGGTTAGAATGTAATTAGTGGAACAAAGTTTCCCTTGAAAAGCGAAATCATGTAACTTTTTCATTGAAGAAAATAACAAAAAGAAACTTAATAAATGCAAAAAATAAAAATTGTTATCGCCTTTGGAGTATACTGTACAAAATTTTACCTTGAGTTTGGAATATTAAATTTTTTTTTAATAAATTTATTATCTTCCAGAATTTTGGAAAAAATATAAATTTACTGTCAAATGCACCTTTTAATGCCGCCAGAGAATTGCTGTTTACAAAGAGAAGCAAAAAGTACTTTATCTCATCATTATTAGTTCAGCGTACTGCACAATTAAATATTCTAAAAGAGTCTTATAAAATTTCTATTTGAATAAACATTGTTTGCTTTAATTTTTTTTCATATGAAAAAAGATCAAAAGCTGTTATGTTTACTTTAATATACATAGTTTCAATTTTAATGACGGGAGTTTAAATTTCTGTGAACAGTTTGTAATATTTTTTTAAATTCTAATTGTGTGTTTTTAAGGTTTTGGAAATAACTAAATGAGTAAAAAATTACGGAAAATAAAACCTTTTTTTTTCTCAAGAGGAGAAATTATTCATTTGTAGACATTTAAAAAAACATATAAATTAATCCGGTGTGATGAAAATGCGTTAACTTGTTAACCAAATTTTTCTAAAATACAATGTTTAATATTGCAAATAGTTGAAGATTAATTTTTTTTAATAAATTTATTTTTGTCTCTTCTTTTGAAGATAATTGTCATAAAAGTGTCTATTTTCTTTATTTAAGAAAATTATACAAAACTAAGTGTATGTATAATATATTCATAATTTTTTTATTTTTGGGTTAATGGGAAATATATGTGTTTGATGCGTGCTGACATGTAGTTAAAAATAAAGTATCTCTAAACATTTACAAATGGTCTATTGCCATGTGGTGTATAAATTATGAAATGAACATGATTCCCGGTATAAGAAAAATATTTTTTAAATTTTTTTTGGCTCTTTACTTTTGAACACTCATACCCGGAAATATCACGGGCACAACAAATAGAGTGCAAAACTTTACCCCGTCACTTTATTGGGAGCGAAAAGGAGGGGGCTAGATAGCAAACAGCCTCGTGGTCGGGGCTTAAATAGTAAAATCACCAATGATTTAATTTAAATATGTGATTTAGTGCACTTGAGAAAAAGAAAAAGACAGAAACATACTCATTTATTTAACCCAAAACAAAATTTCATTATTTAAAAACAATTTTTCTTTAAAATAAGCAAATAAATAAAATTCATACACGCAGTTTTTTACATTGTAGAAAGAGAACATTTTGTTTTCTTCCTTATTTATCTTGATTTTGCAAACCTGGCAAAATTTTATTCTTGAAATTCCTTATGGTCGACGTAGAGCTAATTATTACAGCCATAGAACTGTTGAAATTGCATCTTATTACTTGAAGATCCGATTAACAAGTCAGAAGTTATTGAGTTGTTCGGATTTTCATTTTTTGCTCTGTACTAATAAGTTTTAGAAAAGAATTAACTTTAGAAAAAAAAAGTAAATCTGACGAAAAACAAAATTAATTTAATGTTCATGAAGTCTCTATTGTTTTAGGACTAACTTTTGTCATCAATTACGGATTTCAGCCTTTAAATTTATAACTCTTCAGGCATTTTAATTCATGGAACCTCTATTTTGTTCTATATGCATGGTAATGATCCATTTATACTATCTAACTATATTTAATAAGTTTATTATTTTTCTTTCTTTTCGATTAAATATCCATTTATAAGCCATTTTTAGCAGGAATATGCTATACTCAGTTTAAAATATTATATTATTATTGATCTATATCATGAAATATTCATGAACATTTTAGAGTTTAATATATTTTTATCCGCCATGCACTGATTTAGAAAGTGATATTTGCGCAAACACTTTCGTGATTCGAAAATACGAAAAAACTAATCGAAAATGGAAAAAAAGGAAAAACGTTATTAAACGAAAAGGGATCTTATATCATTGTAGTTTAAAAAGTTATTTAAATTTTAAAAAGTAATTCAGTTTTACATTCTTTGAAATTTTAGTTATTTCACGTGCCTTACATCCTAGCAAAAAATAATTTTAATATCGGGAAGAAACACCCATAAAGAAAACTTTATCAAATTTTATCTCATTTCTTCAGCGAAGATATATATTAAGATAGTGGAATTTATCTTGATTTACTTACTGGGTCAATTAAATTTACTTTTGGTTGTAAAACTGGGTTAATTTAACTTTTTTAATCATAATTTAGTAAAATCTATTTTTCTGAAAACAAAACGATACTTAAATTAATACTGAGCATTTCTTTGTTTAAAAATAATTACAATTTATAACTCTTTCATTAATAATAAAATTCATTGTTTAACTAATATGGTTTATACTCGTACATCATTTTTTTAAAAATGTTTTTTTAAAAATAACTTAGTTAAATTTGTTTTTCCGAAAATAGATCAATGCTTAAGCGAACAAAGAACTTGTATAACATTTAAAATTACAATAATATGCATTTGCTTTATTAATGCAATTTATTATCAATTTGTCATGGAGTTCAACATTAAATATTTATTTTAGTTTTCCTAAGTTTAAAAAACGTCATGCGTAGAGCAACTGATAAAATTTAAAAAACGTGTAACTAATGTGTGTAATTTATGACGAATAACGAATTACGAATAACGAGTTACCATGCAACGTATATTTTTGTTTTATTTACAGTAATATTCCGAAATTTATTTTATTTCAATTTTTAAAATATGAAGTAGAAGTTCAGGATAGCCTGTTTGGCAGAGCGCTGAATTCACGTGTGTGAGTCTCTTCACGTAGTAAATGATGAGTCATGCTCGTCAAATCTGGTGGATCACGAAGTCCTCCATGCTCTCATAAAAAATTATACCTCTGAGAGTACTGAAGTGGAGATTGCTCATTTTCTGGTTCTGGTCGAATTTACGATCTGTGGGCGAATGATATATGACTGAGTCCAATCCGAAAACGGGTGTGACGAACAGATGGCGCCACTGGAAGACAAGAAGAATCGCACACCTTGCCTTAATAGCCTACGACAACAAGATTAATTTAAAATAGTATATGCTATATATATATATATATATATATACCATATGAAATATATATTTGGCTTGTTTTTCATGCATAAAATGTATAATCGAAAAGAATGTATAAAAAATATATTACTGTTCTATAATATATTTATTAAACATAATAAATTTTAAATACATTATGTTAAATAAATATATTATAGAAAAATGCGAAAGTTCTGAATTTGTAATTCAATCTACAACTGTAATACACTGTAAAAATTGCGGTTCAAATTTCGGTAAAAAATACCGCAACAGTGCAGCTTAAATCAAGTAGTAGAAAAAATAAAATACATCAAGAAGCAGTTAAAGCCAATCACCCCATCACTATGAATGTTTTTAAACTGTAAAATAAAAAAGAAAGACATTAAGACTTTAGTTTCGTCAAACATTTTTTCTCAGGTGACAGAGATCGTTAAATGGTGATATAATCAAATAGGAGGTGTAGTTAACAAAGTTAAAGATCAAATCAGGCATTTAGTTAAGCCTACAAAAAAAATAAATAAAGAGATTTCTTAACCATTCTCTGAAATCTCAATTAATAAAAAGAATTTTACTTTTTTCTCTCCCTTGAAGCTAATCTTACAACTCATTACCTTCATCATGCAAAGTAAAAGTAAACTATTCCTTTAATGACTTTCTTAAAACATTGAAAAGAAGGTGTAATGAATTTTTCTTTACTGGATTTTTTTATTGTGTATTTACTGTAGATTAATTGACGAGTGAAGCTCTTTGCAAATGTTCTCGTCATTTTGCAATGTGCTAGCTAGGCTAATAGGAAAAGTCTACAGAATTTCAATCTGTCTGATATTTTTAGGTTTATTACTAGCAGACATTGAAATAAGCCATTTGGCTAATTCGGAAATTTATAAAAATTAATCGGGTTGAATACATCTAATAAACCTTGCACTTACAATAAACCTTTTATGAATTCTATTTGTGAAAACTCTTCACTACTTTGGTGAACTACACAAAACTATAACACAAAAAACTCTTCTCTATAAAATCAATGAAGCTAGGATTAATGATATATTAATTAGCCTAAATGGAAGACTTGTTGCAATAGGCATAAAAAATTTCGAACCCATTATAAAATACAAGTCACCTAGCCGTTGCAAAATGACAGCAGCTGCTTGAAGGGAGTCGTCTTATGACACCACCATGCGTTTTGCTGCAAAGATCAACTAAAAAAAGAAACAAAACATTTTAGTACTTCAATAAATGTAATGTTGAAATGAAAATATCTTATACTTTGTGATGCGTATTAGTAAAGTAAACAACATGGATGGAGCAAAAAAAGTCATAGTTTCCATAAACAAGAACTTTCCTCAGAGTCGAAACACAGAATGACAGAAGCAGTTAAGAAACAAATAGGTTAACATAAGGAAAAAAATGGGTTAATCTATATGGAAACTAGGACATTACATTGATATCGGTATTGACATGGTTTGCGCTTTGGTGCCAGTTTTGGTACTCTAATGATATAAATATTTGCTCCGCCTCTTATAAATTACTAGCCTCATCTGGCTTTTTTTTTAAAGGTCAGAGACGGCTTAAGTAGGATTTCAAATACTTCAAAATTTAAAATCGTGCAAGCAATAGTATGATTCATGTGAGAGTAGATTTAATTTTTTTCTCTTATGTGTTCGTATCGAATCGTAGGTATTGTGGTGAAATTGTTACGAAAATGTTTTTTATTTTATTTTATAACCGTCGTTGAACAGCCGATCTAAGTTTTTTGGCTTTACGTCTAATAATGTTCAACTCCGTAGCCCAGTCCAGAAGACAAGGGAACTCCTGGATCAAGAATTGAGAGAAATTTGCCTTCGTGGAGGACTTTTTTGGTGGAACTAACCAGAATTTCCACTACATAGAGAGGAATACCACGAAAGTCTTCTATCTTTAGCCTGACGGCAAGGGGACTCTAACCCATGATCCGTCTAACACCGAGGATATTTTACGTCAGCACTGTGGTTGGTGCGAGCCGGGTGCGAAATTTGAATCAACCAGCCATTGCCGGGATTCGAACCCAGTTCAACTCATTGGGAAGTGAGAGCTCTATCCCCTGAATCACCATGGCTTATTAAAATATTTAGTACAAAATTAAATAAAAAATAAATTTGGTGAATTAAATAATAAATTTGTTTCCTTTCTTCACTGTTTTGATACCATGGTAGTTGTAAATGGTTAACCGTATTGTTTGTACTCGTGATTTTTTCACCATTCTAGCAATAAACGGTTTCAATACCGGAAAGGTGAAACATGTTCTCTGCCGTAAACTTTATGGTTACAGCTAATGGATAGACAGTTGACCATAATTTTTCTATAATTTTAAGAATGAAAATTCTAACAAGGTACGAATATTTCATTACTAAACTATACTACTATTTTATTACTTTTTTGAAAATTTTCATTCTTTAGAAATTCTTTGTTGGAGAATATCCTTTGAAATAATAACTATTAATGTATTTCAGCAAATATAAATTGTTTACAATTTTTTTTGTTACTTTATATCACTTTCAGAATTTGTTTTGCTTCTTAGTAATATTTATGCTTTCCTCTAAACCACAATAGATATATTTGCATCATTTTACTATAATTTACATAATACACTTCAAATATATAAATAAACTATTAGAGCCGCAATGGCTTAGTTGAAAGGGCATACAAATGTCAGTGTAAAGAACTGGGTTTTGATATTCAAGGGCAGTTTGAAAAAGCACACCCAGCTTCAGATCGATGGATACCTGCTTGTCTGGGAAGTAAAAGCGGCCTGTACGCAGTATTACGCAGTTAGTCACAAAATTGTGAAGCTTTCCAAGCAAAATTGTCAAGCTACCTCATGCCCAAAACGAACTGTTGCGTGAATGCTTTACTTTTAAAGTAAATTTTATAAATAAGTTAAATTTTTTTTTAAAACTTACGAAATCAATAATTAAATGTTTTGCTTTTTTGATAAGAAAAATTGAATAATTTACAAATGATGTTTTGGAAAAAGAAACAAATACATCCTGTGGTGAAGAAAAAAATTAAAAAAAAACATATCCTATTCATCCTAAAAATATATTCTATCTATATCCAATAATTTTACAACACTGTAAACAAATTTATCACAACACTGAAAATGGTTTTGTGAAATACCATGGATAATTCTTGGTTAAATAACATCAATAGCAGTTCTTAGTGAAGGGAAAACCTAAAATGTTTCATGACACTTCTTTTGAGGTAGAGTATACTCCTTTTGCTGGTTTCACTTCTTTTGTTATTCTCGAAATAAAATCAGTTTTCAAATCAACCACATACACAACACAACAGACACAATTTAATACAATTAAAACAAATTCTAAATAAAAAAGTGAACTAAATCAAAATGAACCTATTTCTAATTACGCTTAACCGAGAAAAAGTGGATAGAAGTTCAATATCATAAAATTATTTAAAATATTTGACAGATATATCTAAATTATCTTAGCATAATTATTACAAATAAACCCATACCACCTTTTGTAGACATGAACTTCTATACCAGTGGCTGTTTAGTAAAGTGTGAGAAGACAAAACAATAGTAAACAATCTACTGTTGCCATATGACGGTTTTCAAACATACGCCAAAATTAGTGATTTCAGAGGCGAAATCATTTATAAATGATGCAAATGTATTAGAGCTTGGTGTAAACATTCTCCATTGATTTTGTTTAGAATTAAATACTCTTTTTAAATGGTATAGCTGATGGTCATGATAGCCTGGTTGCTAGAATGTTGGACTTGTGTTCGTGAGAACGGGAGTTCGAATCCAGCAGGCCGAAATGCTGGCTGGTGCACGTTAAATCAGTTGGGGTCACAAAGTCCTCCAAGTTCCGATAAGAAATCAATACATAAAGAGGTACTGATCCAAGAGTTCCTTTGCCTTTTGATTTGAGTTAAAAATTACAGGGCTACGGAGTTGAACATTGATAGTCGTAAACTCACATTTATGTCGGTTGTTTAACTAAGGTAATCAAATAAAATGGTATAGATGAAAACGTTCAATTCGGTGTTTATTCACAAAAGTTTTAGCACTGATTTCGGACAAGAATCACGTTAGTTTATACAGTTACAGTTGTGCACACGCTTTATAATTATAGTGCAAGAAGTATGGAAATATATTTATCTACTATATACAAAAAACCATTAAGATCTCGCGTTCATAAAGTTTTAAATAAAATTTCCATGATTGAAAAGTGAAATAATTCCTCTTCTCTGCTTGTTTTCCAAGAATAAAAGTATTTTCCTCTGACACTTCGCAAACAAAAATGTATGGAAATATTTTGACAACAATTTTTATTCTTGCGTAAATAGTTTCGAAGTTTCATGCCACATACCTGACACCTTTAACGTGAAAGAATCTTTTTCTTTTGCAAAAATGTGGTATTGAGGTCTTGAAAAATCTAAATAATAGTTGAGAAGATTTTCAGGTTCAATTTCTAAAATATCATGAAAAGAAATGTCTTTTTTTAGTGACGAAAAAAAAAAAATTGCAAATGCGTTTTACCTTTTATCTTTATTTCCTTTTATTTATTTGGTGTGGACACAATGCAAATGAAAAAATAAGCAGTCGTTTTCAAACTTTTGTAAATGCTAGTACATTTCAGAAATATATATATATATATATATGCTTCTCTGTTATATATTAAAATACACAAAATTAACAAGTATCTTCGACGAGTTATTTCAAAACCTATAAATCTTAATTGGAAGTTGTATCATTAAGATAATAATTGTTAAAGGCAGTATTTTAGGTCAAAAAAATAACAACAATTTCCATGCAAGCAATAAATACTTTTGAGCAGTTATTGAGTAAAACATCTTTCTGAAAACAATGTTTTAGGACGAGCTTGATGTAAAAAAAAAAAAAAAGAATTTTGGAAGGAAAAAAAATAAGACTTACCACTAAATTACTCAGTCAAATGTTGCAGGTATAAAAGACCAGGTTTCTTTTTTTATTTGAATTTAAGTACATATTAGTTATCAGTATTTATCCTCATAAACCTGCTGCAATAGTCATGGATTTGTATAAAATTCTGTTGGAAAGTTTAAGTAAGAAATTTCGGTTTTTGCAGAAATGTTTAATAGGTGACTTAGTAAGTAATTTGGATTCGGGTGAACACCTGCCTCCGGGTAATTTTCGGTAAAAATATCCGTTACCGAAGATGGCTGTCGCTTAATCATCGGACTTCTCATATATATGTTTACATTGTTTGATTTGCATGAAACTTGAGTCAATATGCTCTCGTTACTATTTACATAACGAAAAGCAACATGTTTAGAACTCAGGATTCTAGTTTCCATGATGCCTAACAAATTACAGATGGCGCCTAATATTGAAGTCTTATTAATATGTTTTTTAAGCTTAAAACCTTGGATACTATAGTTTAAAATAAAAATAAATGGGATAAGCATAATTTTTTAAGGAAAGTAAAAAGGAGTGCACTACTAAAAAATTAGAAATAAAAATAAAAAGCACAAGCGATAGCTGCTCAGATGTGATTTACTTTTCAGAAACTTCCCCTTCTCTTCCCGAACCGCTGTTGTCTGAAATCATTTAAAAACCCTCTTAAAGTCATCCTATTACATTCCAAAGCTGTGGGAGTAGTTTTACTGATAGCAGCGCATGGCTTTTTTTCTGAATATTATGAACAGACAAAAGTCGTGTGGTATCACCATTTCCAATGCGTATCCAAAGTTCCTGTACGCAAAGTCGACTCAGAGTTGCCTGATGAAGCAAAACAAACACCATTATGTCAGCGTCAGTACTAACGAAAATGATTTTAGTAAATTTGCATATTAATGTGCGTTTTGAACAAATAAGCATTCTAAAGTATCCTTTTCTACTGACAAAAAATGCAATTCAGGGTGATACCTCATCTGTCCCATGTTGTTTGAATCAACGAAGCTATCAGTATCTATGCAATAAATACTTGTAAAATTGCTATCTGATGATTCCCAAAAAGTGCTTACCTGGACAATCAATAGAACATCTTCAGAGATGTCGGCAATATCTATAACAATGCTTATAACTTATCTTTACATTTTTTCAGGTTTTTTTGATTAGGGTAAACCAACCAGTGAAGGAACGCTACCCAGTGAAGGAACATTTCATATATATTGATTAAAAATAAGAATTTGAAAGTTTCTCTTTAGTTTGATTGGTAACAATAGCTTACTGCCAAACAATAGGAAGTCATCTAGCAATGTTTTGGATTACCTGGTCACATAAACTTCTCTGGAAAAAAGTTTGAATTTGTTATTATCTCTACAACACCTTGTCTCTTTGAAAAAAAATTATAAGGTGAGTGTTTGTATTTATATGTTTGAAGTGGAATTAATTGCATGTAATAGTTTTATGTTTCGCACTGTGAAAAAGAGAATTTAAAATATAGTTATTGAAGTTAGGTTTTAATTTTTTAAGCACCATAGCATAATCAAGTACTGAGATAAGGGGGTGTTTATTCACTGGATCACCAAACGATGAAAAACTAGTGAAGGAACAAATGTTCCTTTACTGCTTTTTTTTCTAAGTTAATGTAAGTAAAAGATAAACTTTTATTTTCTTGTACCTTTAGTGATGTTCCGCATTAAAAGTATGTTAAAAATACGAAAAACAACTTCTGAATAGTGAGGGAAAAGGCATGTTCCTTTGCTGGGCATAGATTTCCCAGAGAATGAATATGTTGACACTTTAATTTTCAATTCATGATTATAAAAAAAAAGTTAACATTTTCCAAATGTTATAATTTCAAGAATAGGCTTGTTTTTAAATATTTGTATGGCTTATAAATTCATAAAGAGCATTAAAAAATAACCAAAATTAAGTGTTCCTTTACTGGGTGTTCATTCACTGGTAAGAGCTGTTCCTTCACCTGGTCTTCTTACTACTTGTTATTTGAACCTCCAAAATTTTAACACAATATTATGTAAGTTCTCTACAATTTTTTTACATAATTTGCAATTAGTGACAAATATGTTGACACTGTCATTTAACTAAAATTACGAATTTTGAAATTAATATGATTTTTTAAAAGTCAAGCGAAGCTTAAGTGTTCCTTCACTGGTTAGTTTACCCTAATGGTTGACAACAGATTCTTTCACAATTCTTTGTGATGCCTTCAGTATATGACGAAAAAGCATAAATTGTTTTTCCAAATGTTTTCTTTGCATTTGTCATAATTTTTTGAACCGAACTCAAGACATCAGACCTGAACATGTTGCTGTTGGTGTTATTGCCGTGAGATGCTTCTAATTCTTTTATTGGTGTACTTTTTTGTGCCATTGACCGCAACCCCTGTTCAATAAACAGTGAAAAATTGGTTGCATTTTTTTCATCTTTTTTTTCGGTGCGTAATCTAATATCACGCAAAAGTTGTTAATTCACGTAGATATTATCGATAAAGTTTCTTTTATATGAAAATGTGAAAAATATGGCTTGAATATTACAAAAATTTAACAACAAAATCATCACGAGTTTAATTAATTTTAGTTAAGTGGAAACATTTACATAATTTAGTCAAAAAATGCTCTATCCATTAAAAACTTAATTTTTATAATTAAAATTCGAGTTATTCGAATATTAAATTATTTCTGTAAAAAATATGGTATATCAGATTTTTTGTTCCGTAACATGTTCCTTCAAAAATGGTATTTACTGTAAAACATACGATCACCTTGTGCGCCAGTACTTTTTACCTTAATTTGATTTGAGATTTTTCTCAGTGTAATGCAAGAAATATAATTTTTTATTGTATTAGACAGACTTTGAAATATTTAAGGTTTAATCTAAACTAAAGCAGTTCACTGAATGGAAGAAAGGAAAAGTTTATGACGATGTTAAAAATGGTAAAGCATATCATGCTTAAGATTAATGTAATTAATCAATTTTGACTAAATCTTATGTCTCCGTAGATGCTTTCGTTTAGCATATATTCTAAGAGTATAAAATAAAATAGTTAAAAGAAAAATTAGTTTTACGTGATATATGGTCACTCAAATTTAAAATACTTAAATATTTAAGTATGTAAATAAAATCATCAGCAGTTTAAATTAAGTCTTTTTTTTAAAAAAAATATATAATTATTTTAGAATTAGATTTCTTAGCTAATTTTTTCTAAATATCATTTTGGAAAATATATAGAAAGGTAACTTTTAAGAATTTAATTTTCTCTTTTGCGCTTAACTAAAGTGTAGCATTAGAATAAAGTTTAAACCTAGCAAAAATTATTAAATTTTCTTGTCAAAATTTATTGTCAATTTTAGGGGGAACATTTTTTAGTAGTTTAAGAATTCATTTGCTTTACTTTATTATTTTTCATTTTCTAATGATATATTTTAAGTTTCAGCATTACCAGTAAAGCTTTAGCTCTCATGGTTCATTTTTTGTAGCTCTAATAATTTCCCCAAATAATCGACAATGTAGTTTTTACATCTAATAAAAATCAGCGTAGTTTTCATGCACTTATATTATAGCTAGCTTTTATGCATTTCCTGCCAGATATTTTGCATTTTTGAAATTTATATTTGCACAAATTTCAAAATTTATATATATATATATATATATATATATATATATATATATATATTCCATTTTCAAAAATTCTTTGTGATTAAGTTTTTTCAGTCCTTCTTTATAATCACAGTAAATAAAGTTATTCCTCATACTAACACAATTAAAATAAACTTTTCACTTAAGACAAGAAAATCTATAAAAATTTCCTAAAAGATGTAAATATTCATATTCAATAACAAGAAAGATACAAAAATATGAAAATGCAAGTGATATGAGATATAAAAATACAAATTGACACTTTTTATCAAAAAAAAATTTTCAATATAAATTTTTTTTTTGACACAATGGTCTTTAATCTGAAGTTTAAGACTTCAGTATTTTTATTTCAATGAGATAATAAAAAGTTTGACACTGGTAAACTTGATGGTTATTTTAACCTTTGAGGTTCAATTTTTATTGTCTCTATATTCATATATTATTTATTTTTAGCAAAAATATCTGAAAAATTTCTTAAAATTCCTGAAGCTGGAAATTTTTTTCATTATCTTGAATTTGCATAATTCCGTCAACATGATTTTGACAATGCGGCCCCACATTATCACAATCAGTCTCAAAAACACTTGATAATTCAAGATTTTTTCAGTTTTGCTATTTAAGTCTTTATTTTCAGTCTATCTTTTGTTTTATTTTTCTTTAAACTTACTTTGTTAACATTTTTCTTTTTACTATTCTTCTTTTTTGTTTATGCCCAAATTTTTATTTTCTTCCTTTCTTTTTGTTTTTCTTAGACTTGAAAAAATTTTTTTTTCTATCTACTTTCTTTTTTGGTTTTTTTTTTTAATTGCAAACATTAACCAGGATTTCAGGAAAAAAAAATGTGTGAGAATAAATTGCTTTTACAATTAGAAAAGGTGATCAGTCTTCTCAGAATTTACATTACAACCCGTTTAACACAATTCATTATTAATTGAAATCCAAAACAAAGCTTTCAAATTCAATATGTTATTAGGTAAATCAGTTTTTTAAAATTTGACTGACCTAGCTATTTTCCTTATTTTTAATTTGAAGTGCAAGTTAGGTTAATTTGCAAATTACTTTTTGTTTGTTTTCATTTATCTTTTTTTTTTCTTTTTGGACACATAACTTTTCGAAAATATTTGTTGGGTTTATTTTTAAAGTACCACCTGTGTTAGTATTTAACATGATAGTTTTCTTAGTCACCATCGGGTAGTTGTTACTTTTATTATTTTTATTTTGAATGTATTTTGAGTGTATCCGGATACTATACATTGTCAATTCGTGGTTTGATCACTTTATGTTGGATTTGACTCTTTCTCTAATAAATTTGATCTGTTAATGGAAATGCCTGAACCTTCTCTGAGTCTAACTTCATTTAAATTCTAATTTTGAAAAATTTTGTATTGATTTTCAAAATTATTTGTTGCACTATTTTTGATTACCATCTTTAATTTGTAATTTTTGCCACTCCGCATTCAAATAACCAAAATAAATTTCATTAACTAAATATAACATTTAGAAGGAAAAAAATTTAAATTTATGAATAGCACATATTTTGCTTTCTTAAACACCATAATAAAATAAAAATTTAAATTTCACTTCTACAATCAATATAATATACACTGTGATATATAATGCAATATAAAAAGTGATTCCTTAAATAATAATTAAAACCTTAATCATACTGAATTAAAAGTGAAAAAAAAATATGTGATAGCACTAAAATTTAATATCATTATTTAATGTAAACACATAATATGATAAACCGTTGAATAATGGCATCAATAAATGGAACTATTATCAAAATATAAATATTAATAGATAAATATAATATTACCGGAATAAATATTTGGAACAATAAACATAAAATTATATGTTCCTATTTCAATATATGAGCGTAAATGATTCAAAAGTATTCACATTTAAAAACTTAAACTTTTGAGAGTAAATACCAATCACATCTGTAATTAATCACCAATAAATCACTTCTAATATTTGATGAATCACGCGCACACGCGAGCGGAATCATAGCTACCACTTGAGATCACATTTTTGGTCATCTTCCGTTCAAGGAAACAGAACACTCGAGAAAATCGCTAGAAAACGAAATCAATTCGATCATATGCTGAACCTTTATCAATCCTCAATGAGACCGACAAGCAGCAAGCAAGTAGGGCAACACAGCAAGCACTTGCTGTAAATCCGCAAGAAGCTAATTGTTGATGGTAACACACGGTAGGCGAAAACGAAACCAAAACAGCGAAGACATCAATTCTTTAACGGCGATTCCGGTACAACGGTGTAGAGGCAACGTCTGGACCCATTATGAAGGAAAGTCCCGAAATTCTCATTCTTTTGGTCAGGATATCTGTTTCACGAGCAACGCCGGCATCTCCTAAAACTTCATTCCATTATTTTCTTCTTTCCTTTTATATTTATATATTTTTTACTTATTTGAAAAAAGCATTTTTTTTTTAATGGAACCAGTGAAAAAAAAAAGTGCCAAACCAACTGCAAAATTTATCCTGCAAGGCTTGAAAGGGTAGCAGTCATGGTGAGTGATGTTAGGCCACGCAGATAGCAGTTGGAAGGCAAAAAATATTTTATTAACTTCACATAGTATATTTAAGACATTTTCTAGCAAAGGCGGAGCTCAAAATCGCACTCAAAAACTGTGTGCTTAAGTTTTTATCTTAGGGAAAGTAGCAAAGGAATTTCCCTCTATTTTGTTATATTTGAGGGGGAAAGGGAAGTGATAAGGATTACTATTGGTTTATGAAAGAAATCTAGCTTTCCCACACAGAGCATAGGGAGATATGTCCTGCTCTTAATTAAATGAATAGTTGAGCCAAAAATAGATTTAAGAACAGGATGTGGCTTTTAAAAGTGTGAGAAAGAATTTGGAATAGAATAATTAATTAGGAATAAAGTAGGAGTTGTTTCATAGCAAAGAAACTAACATAAAAAGATTAATAAAAGCTTTTTATGTTACATATATATATATATATATATATATATATATATATATATATATATATATATATATATATATATATATATATATATATATATATATATATATATATATATATATATATATATATATATATATATATATATATATATATATATATATATATATATATATTGCATCTCTGTATAATAGCGTTTATAGTAGAATTTTAAAGCATTAAAATGTTTTAAAAAGTTTGGATAAAGGCAATAGAATTTAACTGATATCTTCATCATAACGATTGCAGTTTTCATGAATTAAACTTTTAACATTCGTACAAGTTTTGTAAATTTTAATATCTATTTCGAATTTAAGAATTTATATCAATTTAGCTAAACAAATTCTTGAAAGGTTTTCATAACTATCGGGAATATTATTTAATCCATCAGAAACTGATATTTGGTTAAATGAGTGTACATGCCATAGGCTGATCGCTAGCAGGAAATATCATTTTGCAATGAGCCTGGCTGATTTGAAAAATTCTCAATTTTCAAAATCTGCATGATAATTTTTAAGCTTATAACGATCAGCATTCCCTTCATTAAAAAAAAGCTGTGTAGATCTTCTTAATAAGCCTGAATCAGTTTAGGCTTGCAGCAATAAAACTATTAACAGAGCGCTTTCACCATTTAGAGCTTATTGCGAATTGGTTATTTTGGGCTAAAACATCATTGAGCATCATGATATATCATCATGAGCCATCCAGTTGACTTCAATTTTTCAACTTTTCGACAACTTTTTCTATGAAAATAAGGCATTGAAAAGCTTGTTGAGCGTTAATAAATAACTATAAACAAGAAAGGAGAATACATTTTTCATTAATTAGTTGAATATTTTTATTGAAAAAAATCGTTTAAAAAAACAATGAGAAGAGGATGGTAAATTAGGAAATAGTTGTAAACAACATGGGAAAATATATTATTTGTTAATTAGTAATTATTTCATTGAAAAAAAAGCTTAAACAAATTTAAAAATAAAACCTAGTAAGAACTTAGTTACCAAGCAGATAATATTATTTATTTTCTCTGTTTTCAAATTTTGTTTTACTCACACTTGAAGTTGCTCTTAGGTTGAAAGGAATCTACTTTGGAGCAACCAGCTTAGAGAGCCTGAAGTCCTTTACAAAAAAATTAGGTGTTTTTGAGGTTGATGCATGCAAAAGAATACACCTAAGGTAGAGAATGAGGTTAAAATTAGCAACAAAAAAACCTCATCAATAAACCTCAATTTAAACCCCATTCACACCTCATAAAATCCAGCTTATCTATAACTCAGCAATACTTTTAGTGCAGATTGGGTGTAATTATTCACTCCTCAAGTATACTTATTTGCTTGAAGTGTAGAAAAAATATTCTATTCACCTCAAAAATAATCTCTCTAAGCTGGTTGCTCCAAAGTAGATTCCTATCAACCTAAGAGCAACTTCAAGTGTGAGTAAAACAGCTTCATACACCTTGATCATCAACTTTAGGAGGTTTATATTTTAAGGTTGTTTTTATGTCAACTTCAACTAAACCTCAAATCAGTCTCAAATAAACCTCAAAAACACATCAAATTTTTTAAGAGCGTGCCCACATAATTTCCACAAATTTCTTTAGAAAAATAGTTTATTTGAAAGGGAAGCACTTAGTTTTCCAACATTTATTTTATTTTTATTCACTTAATTACAAAATTTGAAAACAGAGAAAATAAATAATATTATCTGCTTGGTAACTAAGTTCTTACTAGGTTTTATTTTTAAATTTGTTTAAGCTTTTTTTCAATGAAATAATTACTAATTAACAAATAATATATTTTCCCATGTTGTTTACAACTATTTCCTAATTTACCATCCTCTTCTCATTGTTTTTTTAAAGATTTTTTTCAATAAAAAATATTCAACTAATTAATGAAAAATGTATTCTCCTTTCTTGTTTATAGTTATTTACTAACGCTCAACGAGCTTTTCAATGCCTTATTTTCATAGAAAAAATGGTGGAAAAGTTGAAAAATTGAAGTCAACTGGATGGCTCATGATGATATATCATGATGCTCAATGATGTTTTAGCCCAAAATAACCAATTCGCAATAAGTTCTAAATGGTGAAAGCGCTCTGTTAATAGTTTTATTGCTGCAAGCCTAAACTGATTCAGGCTTATTAAGAAGATATACACAGCTTTTTTTTAATGAAGGGAATGCTGATCGTTATAAGCTTAAAAATTATCATGCAGATTTTGAAAATTGAGAATTTTTCAAATCAGCCAGGCTCATTGCAAAATGATATTTCCTGCTAGCGATCAGCCTATGGCATGTACGCTCATTTAACCAAATATCAGTTTCTGATGGATTAAATAATATTCCCGATAGATATGAAAACCTTTCAAGAATTTGTTTAGCTAAATTGATATAAATTCTTAAATTCGAAATAGATATTAAAATTTGCAAAACTTGTACGAATGTTAAAATTTTAATTCATGAAAACTGCAATCGTTATGATGAAAATATCAGTTAAATTCTATTGCCTTTATCCAAACTTTTTAAAACATTTTAATGCTATAAAATTCTACTATAAACGCTATTATACAGAGATGCAATATATATATATATATATATATATATATATATATATATATATATATATATATATATATATATATATATATATATATATATATATATATATATATATATATATATATATATATATATATATATATATATATATATATATATATATATATAAATATATATATATATATATATATATATATATATATATATATATAAATATATATATATATATATATATATATATATATATATATAGGTGTGAATGAGATTTAAATTGAGGTTTATTGATGAGGTTTTTTTGTTGCTAATTTTAACCTCATTCTCTACCTTAGGTGTATTCTTTTGCATGCATCAACCTCAAAAACACCTAATTTTTTTGTAAAGGACTTCAGGCTGATCAAGAAATACTGTTATTTTCTTCAATTAGCCTCCTGCCTATTCAAAATAATGGTGGCTGTTGCCAAATAAACAAATTAATAAATTTCTCTATGCTATGTACAAAAATTTCCTTTGATGCACTGTAAAAAATTTCGGAAACTAATTGACTCGAAAGAAATTCTTTCGAGAATTTCATTTAATAATATGTTTTTCATCATTTGAGAAATATTTGTTTCACTTAAAAAAATATGAAACCTCATCGCATTGACGCCGATTCAGTTTCAGAAGTTGCTGAATTATTCAAAAACATTTCGGGAATTTTTATACAGTGTAGAATACTTTTTTTCAAACATTATTAAAAGTTAACTCTAAGGTCATTAAAATAAACGCTTAGTGATTACTAACAAAAAATAAAACCACTTAATTTTGCTTAAATACAATAAATAATCGCGATTATTAAATGTAATTAATTATGCGGTAACTTCACGAATTTTATTGATAAATATAATTATCGAAGAGGATATTGCCATGAGTTCTTATAAATTTAATTTGATTAATAGAAATACTATCAGAGAGCAGTATAAGGTTGATTTTATAGTCAGCAACAACTTTTTCTTTCAAAGCACAACGGGATTTATAAATAGTCAGTAAATAAGTCATGTAACCTTGAAGCAATGTTAAATTTTACTATGCTATTTTACGCACTCTACGTTAAGCTTCCATAAACAACCCTTTATGGCTTCTACAGTACAAAACTAGGAAAACCTTCTGAAATTGAGGATGAATCATCAAACGCAAATCAAGAGAAGAAAGCGTTCTCAAACAAAGGATAAATTTATCTTCTAGAATTTTGTTTTAGATTTTATTACCATCACACACTGAAACTAAGTTTATTTTCATGGGCTTTCTCATACTTTTTTTAACACTTTAAAAATCAGAGTTGGGCTGATCATTAAGTTTTCAACACAAAGAAAGTGCCTGGACTTTACTGGAATGAAAAAAAAAGCAAAAATATGGCTTACAGTAAAAGTTAAAAATTGAGAGTTTTTTGTAAAGTCTTTTGAATGCCTTTTTTCAACTTTTAAGGAAATAAACTTGGTATTGTAATATATCGACTAAGTTTATGAAAGGATAAGATTGTTAACTTGTTAACTATTCTATGTTAACCAAATGATATTAATTATTTATATTTAGAAAATATCACTATGAATCGTGAACACCAATATTTTCTTTTATTGTCTTTCCCTATTTTCTACTTAGTTCAAGAGAAGAAATAATTGATTATATAACTCAGTTAATTGTGTATTGATTTCTAATATCAATTAGAATAATTGGGAATCAATCCAAGAATGGGTTAATTAGAATCTGGATACATTTTTCAATTCTTAATATCCATTTCATGTTAATTTTTTGTCATATTGTCTAAAATCATTCAAAATAGGGTGTTAAAATCTTTCAGAATCTATGTTTTATTTATTTGTTTTTGAATTATCTCGAATTAATTCAGTTAATATTAAGATTGAAATGAAAATATTAAAATGGAATATTTCCATATATAATATTGAAATGGAATGTCAAGCAGAGAAAAATGAAGCTTTTCAACTCTTCCATCTTTTTGCTTTTGATCTGATAACACAAAAGCTGCTCCTGACATTTGTGTTGTGTATGGAGATGATGCCATATTTGAGAACTGGTAAAACAGCTTGCAATTGGAATTTCAAGTTAAAAAATTGAGATTTTGATCCTCAAAGTCGCATCTCGTTCTGGCCTTCCCGTTGACTTCAATTTTTCAACTTTTCGGCAACTTTTTCTATGAAAATAAGGCATTGAAAAGCTTGTTGAATGTTAGCTTTTTATAAACTATAAACAAGAAAGGAGAATACAGTTTTCCTTAATTAGTTGAATATTTTTTATTGAAAAAAAGCTTTTAAGAAAACAGTGAGAAGAGGATTGTAAATTAGGAAATAGTTGTAAACAACATGGGAAAATACATTATTTGTTAATTAGTAATTATTTCATTGAAAAAAGGCTTAAACAAATCTAAAAATAAAACCTAGTAAGAACTTGGTTACCAAGCAGATAATATTATTTATTTTCTCTGTTTTCAAATTTTATAATTAAGTGAATGAAAATAAAATAAATGTTGAAAAACTAAGTGCTTCCATTTCAAAGAAACTATTTTTCTAAAGAAATTCCCGTTAAACGTCATAGGGTCTCCACTGCTGCGTTTTCATTAGCCTATAACTATATAAAAGCAAATAGCATTATAAATTTAGACGCATTAAATCACCTTATAAGAGCATTATCATGGGAAAATTACTTTTCATTTTTCTTAGCATAGCATAACTCATTTCAAGCCTAGTCATAAATTATTCAGAAAAAGTACGAAAATTTAAAAGCATAATAAGCGTTTTTCCAAAAATATCTCTTTGCAAGTGTTAAAAAAATAGTTAAATTCTTTTTCTTTTTTGCATAATATTTTAAGCTTAATTACCTCAATTTTTTAAAGAAATAGAGCTCTTTTGAATTTTTTCAGGAAACTATTAGGAATTAACGAAAATATCACAGGTTATATTAAACTGTTTAAATAACTATTGGACAAGAAATGTGTATATGGCATAGGATTTAAGTAATAAAACTTTTTAAATTTCAATTATAAACCTCTATTATACAGATAACTTTTTCGTGAAATTCCAGATTAATATAAATAATAATGGTAAAGTAGAATGTAAACAATTGAGAGAATTTGAAGCTGTTTGACTGTCATATGAAACTGTTTGACTCGGTTTATAGGGGAACAAAATACAGATCAAAACTTTAAGCTCTGGTAAATGTAGCTGACGTTCCATAACCCTCGAAAATTGTTTTGTAATTTTATATGGTTGACTTCAAGAAATGTACCCTTTACCTTAAATACTCACTTGATTTCAAGCTGTTGTTGTTGTTCATTTACGTCGCACTAGAACTGCACAATGGGCTATTGGCGATGGTCTGGGAAGCATCCCTGAGGATGATCCGAAGACATGCCCTCACAATTTTGATCCTCTGCGGAGGGGATGGCAATCCCGCTTCGGTAGCCCGACGACCTGCACGCGAAGTCGAGGACTTTACGGTAGAACAGTTTAACGAGGACCAATACCGCACACCCTCGGTCCCTACGCAGACTGGTCCAAGTGGTCACCCACCCGCACTCTGACCGCAACCAGTGATGCTTGACTTCGGTGATCTGCTGGGAACCGTGTCTTAACGATCAGTCAACTGCGGGACACTTGATTTCAAGCAGGTTTGCTGATGTTGGCAAGTGACATCGACAACAACATATGGTTGTCTTTTCGAACCAGGATAGCTCTGTTCGCAAGTAAGATAAACTACATTTGAAGTATGCTGTAGCGTAAAATTTTAAATTGAAATAAATGGCACGTAATAGAAAAATGTTCAGTAACAAAACAATAATTATGCTTTTAAAAAACAACAATAATTACGTTTTTAACCTTTCAATGCTTCTCAACTTTTAGCTCAGTTTGTTTCAGTTTTTCGTTGACCACGCTAGAAACGATTACGCTTTCATGCTTACGGCAGCTCACACTCTTGATAATTCAGTTCTTTGTTGCCAAAGTGAAAAAGAAATGAGGATTTTCACCATTACCGTGTAAGAGAAATAAATACATCGATGATTTGATTTATATACGTTAGAATGCTACTTTGAAATTACATTTGGAACAAAAAATGCACAGAATTTCCCCTGAATATATTTCCGTTCTTGGATGCACAATAGTTTCAAGTCCTTTATTCCAAGATAAACACGTACAACAGAATAAAACAAAGAAATAAATGGAAAACTATATATATAGTTTTAAAAAAAAAGTTGAATCCATCCACTAGTTATCCGAATCTGTTACGTAGGATATAATCAATTCAGTAACGCGAATATTTAACATACATAAACAGTGATTGGATACATAAACAACACTCATATTAAATCAATTTTGTGCCGCTTTTTCAGTTGGTCAATTCTATTTTTTACTTACAGTTCGTTCATCAGGAGTTGGCACTTGGCTCCACCTTTTCGGACGAAGAGTTCATTTAAGGACGGGGAGTATAGGGAGAAACATCCTCGCGCTTGAAATTGTGATAACCCTTACTACTCGCCAAACGTAAACTGTGAATTCTTTTACGGTCACTTACTTCGCTTTATCATCTGCTATTATATCTTTCGTTACTCTAGCTAATTAAATATATTGCAACAAAATGTCTCAAAAAGGACATACTATTCACTCAAAAGAAAGAAATGTCATTGAATTTATGAAATATTTAATGTTAAAAAATGCACATAAGAATTGCAAAATAATTATTTTTGACATACTATCGCCAAATAGCAACCTTGTTCAGGATTGTTCTCAGCCTTCTCCCAAAAATAGCGAAATAGTATCGTCGGATACCACGTGATGAAGGCGGAGTCAAGTGCCAACTCCTGATAAACGAACTATACTTTAAGTGTATCAAGATTAAATCTTAAATACAAATATTAAAGAAATTGAATGTTCAACAATAATCCTAAAATAAATTTTAAAATTGAATTGTATAATTGAATTGATGCAATGAAAATAGCAGTATTTTGAATATTAAATGCTTAAACTAGTAATCCCTATTCAGAACGAAATAAAAGTAATTAATAGAGATTATGAATTCTCAATTCTGAAACTCATTATTGTCTTTGTGATTAAGTTAAGAGGAAATGTACGCTAGATTGAAAAACTGCAACCATATCGACAAACTTGGAGAAAAGTTCCGCAATCGCATCAGGCAAATATTAAATTTCCCATTATCGATTCATCATAAGCTCTAAGGTTAATTGCAAGTTAAATCAATTTATTTGTTGATAAATAAAGTTGGATGCTTAGAGCTTATTTAAAGCAAAGAATTGAGAGAAATATATTTGAAAAAAAAAAAGGAATTAATAGTAAGTTTTGATTGCTACTTATTTAAATAAATTTAATTTATGTACGAAGCATGTTATGTCAGTACCATTACAGAAAAATTCGCCTAAAAAAGTGCTTTTTAGAGCAAAATTTAGACCATTCTCTGAAATAAAACTATCACTTTTGGCGATTCCAGCAATCCTTGAGCTGTATTTTGGTTAATTTTGAGAATTATTTCGTAACAAAATCACGTGCTCTGTAATGAATGCGAATTCTTAAATGTATAACGAAAATGCTTCATCAACTTAAAACCTCATCACAGGAATGGAGACTAGATGATTGAGGATAAAGAATAAATCGATGGGCCTGAGTAGTGGTGAAGGAGCTCGCCCTTTACCATAAAGATTCCGGGTTCGAATCCCACTTAAGGTGTGAGTGTAATTTATCTCCATGTTTTATCTGTCATTCTTGTGTTATTACATTGATAAACCTATATGGTGCCCACGATAAAGAGATTTTTTGCTACTACAGTGAAGTTAGTAAATTAAGCACTTCGACTTTTTTTTCTGGAAAAGAATTAGAATAACGAAATATTTTTTTTAATTTTGACAGAATTCGTTTTTTTAAAGAAACGGCCATAGTTTTTTCGTCAATTTTCCTCGGGCATATAACAGGAAATTGCTTTGTCAAAAACGATGAAAGTTTTGTGATATTTAATTATCTATTTTTTACTAGTCTATCAACATTTTACAGCAACAGGATTAGCAATCGTCTTAAATAGTTTGAACTCTTACTAACACATGTAAACGCAATGCAGTCCGGCTGTCTAACGTCAGTGTGTAAACTGACATTCAACCAGAGAACCAATTGCGCATGCGCGGATCTGCCACTTTGGTCGCCGTAGAACGAAACGGATTCGCGCGCAGGTCGTCGGGCTACCGAAGCGGAGGTGCCATCCCCTCCGCAGAGGATCAAAATTGTGATGGCATGTCTTCGGATCATCCTCCGGGATGTTTCCCAGACCGTCGCCAATAGACCAATGTGCAGCTCTAGTGCGACGTAAATTAACAACAAGAACGAAACGGTACTTACTTTACGCAGGATTTTTTACCTTAGTAATTTCGTAATTTGGGTCTGGGAATCTGATCTACCTTGGGTAGATCAGAGACAGATCGTATGACACTAGTAGTTCGGCTAATTTCAGACGTTTTAGGTCTATATATAGTTGACATATTTGTCAGAATCAACTTCAGTTCGAACATAATCTAAGGTTAATGAAACGAGTTTTGGAGCTGCTGCAAACACACTTGTGAAAAACTTTGGAATATTGCTGCAGCAATATTTTGTTCAGAAACCTAACTTAAAACTGATTCTATATTCTATATTTCTATTTCTAAAAGGAAAATACGAATATTAAAAATTATTCTTATTTACTAGAATTTTTTTTCTTCAACAGTTGGGACAAGTGAAGGAATGCTGTACATTTAAGTTGCTTAAAATAAATAAAAAAATAATCTTATTTTTATGACCATGTTAAAATCTGTATTAAAAAAAACTCTCTCATCCCGAAAATATACATGCATAAGTCAGGAAAAGTATAAGGTGCTATAGAGGCTTAGAAAAGAACTTTTTTTTTGTAAAAATGATCTAAATCTAAATCTAATAACAACGTCAGCATTGAAAAGTAGTCTAAGAATATGGATTAAGAGTATTGTTTACGTAATACCTGCATTACTTAAAAAAAAAACACAAGTCTCAAAAAAGGTATTTGGGAAGAAAAGTTTTGTTTGGGGTCTTTTTACTTTGGCCAAATGGCACATACTGAACCACAGACAAGTAAATAGATATCTTCCTATTCAAGTTGGCTGTCTTTAGAAAGCAGATGCTTTCAGAAAAACATACTAGCTAAGATATTTGACACGAGGTATACATAAAATATACATCACCAGAAAAAGTCAAAAGTATGGTATGTATATCGGTTACAATATGCATGTTTTCAGTTCTTTTCTTTATGCCAATATCCTTTTTCTGTGAAAAAACGTATTATTTTCAACATGAAGCTTTTTTATTCCAATAAGATTTTAAGTTTTTATGCAAGAAAGCAAACCTTTGCAGGTTTGATACAAATATTTTTCTCACTTCACTTATTATATATATTTAGTTTTTTTGTAGCATTTTGTATGCAATAATTCTTATTCAAATTAAAATTTTGCTGCAATTGTTTTATTTTAAAAGCATTTATTATGTTCAAAAACTACACTGCAGTCGTCTACTTCTGAAAATTTCTCCTCATAACGAAATTTCAAATTAGAACCTTAACTAACATTCTTATTACTTCTGATGTAACAAAGTGATTACTGCCCTGCAATAACTTTTTAAGGCTTTTATCTTTTCGACTTTAGTCAGTTTTTGAATTTTTCAGGCGTTAATCTTTTCAAATTTCCTCCTTTATTGGAATTTTGCAATGCTGATATTTTCGACTTTCTTCATTTTTAAAATATTTCATACGTTTAACTTTTCAACTTTTGCCATTTTTTGTAACTTTTATGACTTTTACTTTATTAAATTTCGTCATTTTTAGATAAAAATACAATTCATTTTCTGATTAAATAAAAATTTCGTGAAATCAGAAATTTCGAAGTCTTGTATCCTGTTTTACAGTTTTGCTTTTACTACGAGCTTGTCATTAACCTCATATTATTAATTCCAATGATAATGCCACTTCTTTAGTTTTAAGAATTCTTACTGTATTAAAAAACATAAATACATTAGTCTTGTTAATGCGAATTTTTTCCAATAACTGTGCTGTAAATTGGAAGGCTGATTGAAATTCAGAATATTTTTCATAAAAAAGTGATGCTTTAATTTTTAGATCTTTATCTTTTCAAATTTTGTCATTTCTGGAAAATTTCAGACATTTGTCATTTTAACTTCCTTTAACTTTTCCTCATTTTCAAATTATTTAGTACATTATCTGTTTGACATTGATTATTTTTAAAAATAAAATTTTCAAATATTCATTTCAACTTTTGATTATTTTCAGAATTTTTCAGACATTTATCATTTCGACTATCGATTATTTTCAGACGTTTATCATTTATACTTTCTTTATCTTTTCGTCATTTTTGTATTTTTACCATGCTTAAAGTTCGAATTTTGTCAATTTTGATACAAAATTTTACAAATATACAATTTTGATAAAAAATTCTTCCATCATTTACTTTTTTTCTTATTCCATACAGCCTGATTGCAATTTTTACAAAAAATTTTTTTGGCACGAATAATGAAGAAATATATAGAATGCATTTTTTTTTTGCATTTTTAAAATGCCAGCTCAAACTAAGCGCGAATTACAAAGTATAAGAAAGGAAACCGAAAATTTTATGCCTCCAATCGCTGAAATTAGAAATCTTTTTTATTCATTAAGCACTTGTGGCAAAATAATGCTAATTATTTGAAATAATAATTATTTGAATCAATTTCAAATTAATCAAGAGATGATTTTCAGTTGAAAAATAGGATTAAAATAATTAGCAAATTATTAATTCATACATGCCATTTTTTTCCAAGTATTTCCAAATTATTATTATACTCTTTTTTTTACTAAAAAATTGCAATTCGAAAGTTCAAAAATAACTTTGTATTTCAATTACATATTCTTTAAGTAGACAAATATCAATAATATCAAATAGATAATCACGTATAATATTTCATAACTTGAATTTTTTTTTCTCTTCAAATTACTGACTTGTTTTCAATTAAACTTTCAAAAAATTAGTTTTGCGTTAATAATCACGATTTTATCGTATTCGACAATAATATGACATTCAACAACGATTTAACTATTATATTAAAAAAATAATACTTATTTAGGAGAAGCTTTATACGATAAATTTCATTCTTTTTCTCTGCAAATTTTCAAAGTAAAGAATCATATCTATTAATATTTACATTGTGATCAGCCTTCAAATAATAATCCATAAGTATTATATATTCACAATTTTGAAAGCTTTCAATTTTTAATGGTACACTTTAAAAAATTTCCATAAAATTGCGAGAGTTAGACATTAGATTATACGGTTAGCTTCTTTCTTGAAGGAAAAAAAGCCAGTACCAGTAACTGTAATGGCTTTGAGCAAAATTAATTGGTTTGACAGTTAATTTATCCAGCCAGCTCTCTTCTTTGAGTTTAGAGCTCAGTGCCCGTAATTGTAAGGAACTTCAATAACATTATTAGAGTTGACGTTTAAGTTATATATAAATCTATCTCAATTCGGGAATGAAAAGTGCGCAAAAAATAAACGAAGCACCGTGAATAATTTTTAATCTAATAATCGGATTTTCACGTACTAGGACTCAATCTTAATGGATCAGAATGGAAAGCTCAAATATGCTTAATAATTATTGCCGATGATATATCAAGTTACAAAATTAGACACAAAATCTTAGTTTCATCGAATAAAAGTCCCTTTTTTGACGGATTGTGATTTATAACTCCGGAAATATAGGGAGTGGGTAATTTTGTGGGCAATTTTGTCCCACTGTGGGTAATTTTGTCCCAAAAGTATGCTCAGGAGAGGGATCGAAAGTTTGGATCCCTTAAAAATAATGTATTTTGCCATATTTCGAGTGCTTTTAAAGTGAACTGAAAATATTTTGCACGCAAGTATAAAATTTGGTTATCCAAAGATAATTCTGCGCATTTGATTAAATAAATTTGTCGAATAATTAATTTCTTAGAAATTCAATTTTAATACCTGATTTTCTTAAACATAAATTTCTTGCGAGCAATTCGACTGATTTCAAATAATTTTTGCATAAAAGAAACATATCAATGGAAAATTATTTATTTTTTTTAAAAAATGTTGTCAAAAGTTGTATACCTCACAATTGTAATTTTTTCCCACTTGTATTGAAAAATAATAAAAATAATGATACAAATATCTAATAATTATATTTTTTGCATTGAAATATATTCGGGTAAAGGAATTCCTTAAAGTGCTCTCTAGATACAGTGAAATACACAAAAAGTAAAATTAATGCAAAAATATCCACACTTTTCCACTTTTCTGACCAAGCCATTGCATAGTGGTCCAGCATCCAAGGTTTCGTGGCCAAAATTAGTATTTTGATTAAAATTTGTTTCAGAATTTGGGGTTTTTTATGTGCAGGTAAATCGAATTCATAGTTGACATTTTGAAATACACTAAAAATACCCCAAAAAACAAACAAAATGGCCGCAGAAATAGGGCGAGCAAAAATAAAATAAAAATAATATAGAACGTTTAAATAATTAAATATAGCCATAAAAATATGATAATTTTCGTCATTTTTTATTGAAAATGTAAAGCAAGTTATATTACAAAATAACTCGAATTAATTGCAAAATAAAGCGAAAACATGAAAAAAAAACATAATTTTTGTTTTTTGGTATATTTAGTCCACCTTTTCCATACGGGCAACATGGGGCAGGTTTTTTCGAAAGAAGAAACGTCAAAGAAGACAACCAAAAAAAGTTTAGCTCATGACATCGTGGAACTTTTTGCGGATAAGTTTCGAAAGGCATTCAAACATTGTAAAATGTCAAATGATAAGATATAAACTATAAGTTCGTCTAGAGTATTAACTCATCCAACAAATTAAAAAATAGTACTATCATTTCAGACTCATTACACTGATAAAAATGTAACAGAAAGGTGAAATTCTTATGTATATTTCTGAAATAAAAATTAAAAAGTTACATTAAAAAAAAATATTTTAGCATATTTTTCATGACATTGTACTCTTGTCGGTCCAAAAAGTAAATTATAATGTTTGGAATAATTATGAATACCTAATTTGGGCTCTATTAAACCTGCCTACACACATTTAATTTTTGACTTTTGGCCAAAGATCATGGTCTTCTGGCCCACAGTGCATTGAGAACATATTACCTAGATTGCGGCTACTCTTTATATTTTGAGGATCAGAATTTCAAATCAATCGGATAAAGGTGAACTTATTCCAAGAAAGAAGGTTTTTGTGTCTGATTTCACAATTGAAAATATCTTCTGCACTTATTAATTGGCATATTTGAGATCGACTACTCTGACCATTCAGATTGAGTCCTAGAAAGCAAAAATCTGATTATTGGATCAAAAGTTAGTCAGTGTGCTTCATTTATATTTTTGCGCACTTCACCCCGTTTCTATGGTGATTACAGATATTTGAAGAATGTCTCTTTCAAACTTTATATACGTTGGTCACCACAGTCTAAGAACGTTTTCCTTCTACGACACAGGGCAGCACTACAGTAATTTCTCTTGAGCCGTGATGGCTCAGGGGATAGAGGGTTCGCCTTCTAATGAGGCGAACCGGGATCGAATTGCAGCAAAGGCTGGTCGATACCAATTGCGTATCCGGCTTGCAACCTCCACAGTTCTAACGTAAAATATCCTCAGTGGTAGTACGGATCATAGGTTAGAGTCCCATTGTCGTCAGGCTAACCGCGGAAGGTTTTCGTGGTTTTCCTCTCCATGTAACGCAAATGCGGATTAGTTCCATTAAAAAGTCCTCCACGAAAGCAAAATTTCTCTCAATAATTTATCCAGGAGTTCCCTTGTCTTCCGGATTGGGTTCAAAATTACAAGACTGCGGAGTTGAACATTAGTAGTCGTGAACCCGAAAATTGTATTAATGAATATGAATTGGGATTTTTTAAGGTTTTGAAATTTTTAGTCTGTTTAAATGAGGGGGAAATAAAAAGAAGTTGTTTGTAAAATAGGTAAATTAGTCAAAATGACTCCTACGGAGCTCCTAAAGTTAAGAAAATTGGCCCTTTGTAAGGCTTCAAAATTCTTGCACTCTTAAAATGAGGGATACACAAAAAAAGCCAATATTGAAAAGTAAAACTAGTTAAAAGGACTGCAATATTGCTTCTACGGTAAAAACAATCGGAACTTGTTAGAGCTTAAAAATTATTACTGACTTAAAATTAAAAAAATTATAAACAATTGCAAACGTATTATTGAATGAAATAAAACTAAAATTTTTCATAAATATTAGTTAGTTAGAGAAAAAAGGAAATGGAAAGGAATAAAAGGAGAGAACAGGGATGAAGACGCATCCCTTTTACTTATGTTTAGTCTGTGGTTCGATAAAATATCTAATACCCTTTTAATCCTTAGGCATATATTTTTCACTTATTTAATTTTGAGTTTTAATATTCTATCTGGATTTTTTTAAACACACAAAAATTGCTTTAGAATTGTTAATCCCGTAGCTTCTAAAAGACAAATATTTTATGAATTAATTTCTCCGAGGAATAATTTTTTGAAATAAATATTTAGCTTAACTGAATGTTGATAATAAGAATCCTTAGAAAATCAAATTTATTTCATTTGCATTCTCGAACATTTTAGTAAAGCTTTTATATGATTTCGCATGTTTAAAGAGAATTTATAAATTTATAAAAAAAAATAGCATCAAAGAAAGCGATATTGAAATTCCAGGTATGTTTTATTCATAACCTTTAAGTCAAAAGCACGTTCTGTGCGTTGGAATGAATATTTGAGTTGTATAGCATTAAAACGCTTTTTTGTTGTTGAATTTCTGAGATTTATTAAGCAAACGAATAAAGTAAACAACTATTCTTTAAGTAAATGAATATAAATATTTTAAAAGCTAAAAGGCTTCGACTATGATATACGCCAACTCCATTACAGTACAATATATGCAAGAATTTGAATAACATTAGATTTAAAAAATACTTTTTCGCTTCATATTTACTATTAATGCAAATTCTTTTAATGTGTCAAGAACAAAACAAAAAAACTAAATATTCAAAAGCAGGTTTTGTAAATAGAAATACTAATCCCTTGTCTATGGTCATGAGGCAATGCAATTTTTGTATAATAGGTGTTCCGTAAAGACTACCCCTAATAAATGCATATTTAAAGACTTTTCATTAAAAAAAAAAAAAAAAAAAAAAAGAAAAACAATGACGAAAATACTTTGGGGATTTTCACGAAGGAAAAAAAACTAAAACGCTATTGAAATCTAATAAATTTCATTTATGGTAGGGGGTATACGAATCTCCAAAACCTTTTTAATTACTGACAGAAAAAGAGAGGGAGGGGGGCTGAAAGTCTATTATTAGTAATATCTAAAAGCTTCAGCCTGCAATCAAGCACATTTTGTTATTCTGTGAGTCCACCTTCTTTTACTATGATTTGAATTTTTAACCTTTACTTAAATATATATTCATAATCCCCATCGTGTATATATTTATCGTTTTGAATTTTGATAAAGAACTTTTGCGTTCGTCCTGTTATTAAATTCAACTGTTTTTTCTTTGAGTAACAGCTGCTTTTTCCTATTATTTTTTAAATAAAAAAATAATTGTTGGATTTACTTGTATCCGGTAACCTTCACTTCTTTGCTACAGTGTTTGGGGATATATATTAGGGAGACCGGAAAGTAATGTCGTTTTGGCGCATTAAATATTCGTTAGTCTTTAAAACCAATTCATTTTTTTCGCTCCATTTCTATGCATTTTCGACCCGGCATTGAATGGTTGTTGCTAACGAGGGGGAATAAATTACTGATCCAAAATAAAATCTTGATAACACATGTCAAATGCCCCGAGACGACATTGCTTTTCGGTTCCCTTAATACTATTAAGCATAACTTTTTGCATTTTTTGTGGCCTGGATTTTTTTTTCAAAATTTGTAATATTTGAACAGGCAAAAAAACATTGCAACTGAGAATAAATTTAAATTGAATATAATTTGTTCATTTTTGAGGAATAGCACAAGGAATAGAATAAATACTTTAAAATTTCCCAAAAATCTTTTTGTATTATTTTAAGCTAATATATTATTTAAAAATGACTGCAAAACTATAATAAAAAGGTGTTTTTTTCCGATTTTCTTGTCCTTGAATGGAATAAAAAAATTTTACACTTTTAAAGAAAGCGAACACGAGTACTAAACTACTATTTTAATTGATCTATAAATGAGCAGCAATATTCTCTTAACTTAAATCTAATCGTGCATAAGACGAATTGAGCCATCTCGTGAGATCATTTAGTGATTAATAATCCCCCGTCTAATTTCGCTCTATAGTCTATACTCCCAATTGCATACTCCTAAACGGGTATTCAATATATTGTATTTTAGGGAGATTTATACATTAATGCACTTACTGAAATGAATAGCGAACCAAATAGCCTATTAATTACCCGCCTTCTGGACCGCTCCAAAGTCTGCAGAGCATTTAATGGTTCAGTAAGTACCAATAAAGCATTATGTTTAATTTGATTATTGATATATAATTTTTATGCATTGTTTTGGAATTACGTGCATTACAAAAAATAATTAATTTTATTATGAAAATTCCTAAATAGCTTCAAAAAGTACCTCATGTAGCTAACAAAGGAAAGGGTAAAACTTAGTGCTATAGCCTTTAATTAAAGTTATATACGACGTGAATAAAGCACAAATTTTATGAATTTTCATTTGTGTTCTGTTTAAGTTGATTTTTGCTTTACTTTAATTTATATTCTTTCATTTGAACTTCATGTATAGACTTTTATTCTTTCACTTTCATAATTGAAATGAATAGTGAACCAATTAACCTATTAATTACCCGCCTTATTGATCGTTCCAAAGTCTGCAGAGTGTTTAATGGTTCAGTAAGTACCAATAAAGCATTATGGTTAATTTGATTATTGATATATAATTTTAATGTATTGTTTTGGAATTACATGCATTACAAAAAATAATTAATATTATTACGAAAATTCCTAAATCGCTTTAAAAAGTACCTCATGCAGCTAACAAAGAAAAAGGTAAAACTTTGTGCTATAGCCTTTGACTAAAGTTATATACAACGTGAATAAAGCACAAATTTTTATGTATTTTCATTTGTGCTTTGTTCAAGTTAATTTTTGCTTTACATAAATTTATGTATTTTCATTTGTGCTTTATTCACGTTATTTTTTGCTTTTTGTCAATTTATATTCTTTCATTTGAACTTCATGTATAGACTTTTATTCTTTCACTTTCATAATTGAAATGAATAGTGAACCAATTAGCCTATTAATTACCCGCCTTATTGACCGTTCCAAAGTCTGCAGAGTGTTTAATGGTTCAGTAAGTACAAATAAAGCATTATGTTTAATTTGATTATTGATATATAATTTTTATATTTTGTTTTGGAATTATATGCATTACAAAAAATAATTAATATTCTTACGTAAATTCCTAAATCACTTTAAAAAGTACCTCATTTAGTTAACAAAGAAAAAGGTAAAACTTTGTGCTATAGCCTTTGACTAAAGTTATATACAACGTGAATAAAGCACAAATTATTATGTATTTTCATTTGTGCTTTGTTCAAGTTAATTTTTGCTTTACATAAATTTATGTATTTTCATTTGTGTTTTATTCACGTTATTTTTTGCTTTTTGTCAATTTATATTCTTTCATTTGAACTTCATGTATAGACTTTTATTCTTTCACTTTCATAATTGAAATGAATAGCGAACCAATTAGCCTATTAATTACCCGCCTTATTGACAGTTCCAAAGTCTGCAGAATGTTTAATGGTTCAGTAAGTGCAAATAAAGCATTATGTTTAATTTGATTATTGATATATAATTTTTATATTTTGTTTTAGATTTATACGCATTACAAAAAATAATTAATATTATTACGTAAATTCCTAAATCACTTTAAAAAGTACCTCATTTAGTTAACAAAGAAAAAGGTAAAACTTTGTGCTATAGCCTTTGACTAAAGTTATATACAACGTGAATAAAGCACAAATTTTTTTTCATTTGTGCTTTGTTCAAGTTAATTTTTGCTTTACATAAATTTATGTATTTTCATTTGTGTTTTATTCATGTTATTTTTTGCTTTTTGTCAATTTATATTCTTTCATTTGAACTTCATGTATAGACTTTTATTCTTTCACTTTCATAATTGAAATGAATAGCGAACCAATTAGCCTATTAATTACCCGCCTTATTGACCGTTCCAAAGTCTGCAGAGTGTTTAATGGTTCAGTAAGTACCAATAAAGCATTATGTTTGATTTGATTATTGATATATAATTTTTATGTTTTGTTTTGGAATTATATGCATTACAAAAAATAATTAATATTATTACGTAAATTCCTAAATCGCTTTAAAAAGTACCTCATTTAGTTAACAAAGAAAAAGGTAAAACTTTGTGCTATAACCTTTGACTAAAGTTATATACAACGTGAATAAAGCACAAATTTTTATGTATTTTCATTTGCGCTTTGTTCAAGTTAATTTTTGCTTTACATAAATTTATGTATTTTCATTTGTGCTTTATTCACGTTATTTTTTGCTTTTTGTCAATTTATATTCTTTCATTTGAACTTCATGTATAGACTTTTATTCTTTCACTTTCATAATTGAAATGAATAGTGAACCAATTAGCCTATTAATTACCCGCCTTATTGACAGTTCCAAAGTCTGCAGAATGTTTAATGGTTCAGTAAGTGCAAATAAAGCATTATGTTTAATTTGATTATTGATATATAATTTTTATATTTTGTTTTAGATTTATACGCATTACAAAAAATAATTAATATTATTACGTAAATTCCTAAATCACTTTAAAAAGTACCTCATTTAGTTAACAAAGAAAAAGGTAAAACTTTGTGCTATAGCCTTTGACTAAAGTTATATACAACGAGAATAAAGCACAAATTTTTATGTATTTTCATTTGTGCTTTGTTCAAGTTAGTTTTTGCTTTACATAAATTTATGTATTTTCATTTGTGCTTTATTCACGTTATTTTTTGCTTTTTGTTAATTTATATTCTTTCATTTGAACTTCATGTATAGACTTTTATTCTTTCACTTTCATAATTGAAATGAATAGTGAACCAATTAGCCTATTAATTACCCGCCTTATTGATCGTTCCAAAGTCTGCAGAGTGTTTAATGGTTCAGTAAGTACAAACAAAGCATTATGCTTGATTTGATAACTGATATCTAATTTTTAAATATAGTTTTGAAATTATATGAATTAAAAAAATAATTCATATTATTTCGAAAATGCCTAAATAGCTTGAAAATGTACTTTAAATAAATGCACGTAAATGCGCCTTAAATAAAATATTCATAAGAATTTTTAATAATTTTTAATAATTAAGAATAAAGAGATAAAATAAAATCGTTTTTGGACGTTAAAAGGTTGTGGGATGTAAATAAAAATTTTATAGGAAGCTTTAAAAGTAAAGATAATAAACAAAAAAGTTTTAAGACATATGAATGCTGTAGGAGATAAATAAAAATATTGTCAAAAATCAAAAATATTTGAAGGAAATAAAATATTTTTAGATATTTTATAGTTGTGGTGAACAGGAAAGATGAAATAAAAGCATTTTTTAAGAAAGCATTTTCTTAAAGTTTACTAAACTAAACTTAGTGGCGCGATATCCTATTGAGGGCCAATGCCTATTGTGCCCATCTCCGTTTTCTTCACCTTGGGCTCTGGGATGCATTAGCAGATGTTCAGGTTGGGTGGTCAGCCCAAAGCGGAACGTCCAATGTTTAGCCCTCAAGCATGCTTGGTACTCACTGAGGGGATAAAAGGCTGAGTCAACCTTGCTCTGCCCGAGGATCAAACTCAGGACCTGTGGGTCCTTAAAGTTTAGTACACTGTAAATAGCACTTTTGGCTGTTTTTTACACTCATTTTTTTCTTTGTACTTACTAGAAAATAAAATATTTACAATGGTATTGTTGACTGCAGTGATTGATGGTATATTACATATTACGTTAGTATATCAGGAATAAATTTTTTTTAACGGTAGGTACTGAACTTTCGTTCCTCTTCTAGGAAGTTGCTGGAGATATTACTCATTTAACGTTACCCAGTGGGCACCTGTGAACCTAAGCCACGGAGGCGTGCAACATTGCCCACGCCACACTGCCACAGGTACCCGTTTTATAGGCTGAGCCACATTCACACAATAGAGAACACAGAGAGAGACATTCATGCCGTTGAACGGGATTCGAACCTGCAACCATTGTCTTCACAGTCAGGCACGCTGACCTCTTGACCACCTGGCCGGCATCACGAATAACATGTAAAATATTTTTTTCTTGTTCAACTAGCAAATAAATTGGTTAGAATTTAAGTTTTTTTTTCAAATTAATTTGGAACTAAAAGCAGCACCATTTTTAAAACAGATATTGTTCAGAAAAGTTTGTACGCTCTTATAAACTTTATACTATATTTTAACAAAATAAGCACAAGAGAGTAAGTTTATTATCTCCTTTCTTTGAACTACATTACAATTTAAAATATTTTTCTTATACACGCTCGCAAAAAAGGAATCTTTACTTTGAGACAAAGAGTGTGATTACAATCTTTAAATAGATTGTTTTATGCTTCATAAAATGTTATAAAAGATTCCACATGCAAATCTCTGAATTTAATTAATTCAAAGGAAATTAAGTTTTGGAACAGTTTTTTAATTTCCCAAGAAACAGTAAATTAATTATGAAACTCCTAGTCGAAGGAACTCTTATACAAGTCGCAAATTTTCGGCTTTTAAAATTTCTTTGAGCACTTTGAGAAAAGGAAGTGATAATAATTCCTTTAATTGAATATGATTTTTAGCTGAAATGTAATTTTCAGAACGCACGAAAACAAAACTTATTTTTTTGTTTTGTAGAAGATTCTGAAAATCAATATTATAAATTAACAAAAGCTATTGGTAATTCATTCGATATGATGGAAACCGTGACATGTTATGGAATACAGTAACTAGAGTAATTGCTTTAAACTGAAAACACACGTTATACCTTTGTGTAGGTAAATTAAAACTAATTGATTTCTTGTCCTTTCAAAGTTTTGCATAGAATGCTAATTTCGATTTTCTTCGCTTCCTTGGGAAAATAGTTTTATCTCATTGTTCAAATAGCATGTTTTTGTTTTCGGGCAATGTTTTTTTTAAAAAAAATTCTATAAATGAAAAAATTGATAGAAAAAAAAACCTTCAAAGATATTATTTAATTTAAAGTATTGTTTGTTAGAAAATTGATTTGTCTAAAACATTGCTATTCTGTAAAAATTATTTGTAACATGTCAGTTTTTTTATAGTTTTTTTTAAAGAGCCTGAGAATGTCGAACAAAAAGTATAGTGACCTATGAAAACATTCCCGAAATCGACTTCCTATGCAATTTTAAACCTAATAATATGCATTAACTGATCAGTAATATTTAAACGACATCTTGTTATTTTTTGACGTTTATAAACTTCTACTTTTCGACAGAAATAGACCAAAAATATCATTAAAAAAACTGTAGCTTAGAGGGAGAAAGCGATTGCATATTTGAAAACTGCAAATCAAAATTATTCGAAATCTGTTAAAAAATCTGATGCACCATAAAAAAAATTCAGATGCAATCTGTACCTCAATGAAAAAGTTATTATAACGTTAGATTTATTCAAATAGAAAATATATTGCATGACTAATCAATTTACATACATAATCAGTGCACATAGGTGAAACAGCAATAGAATTCAGAATTGCTTTTGGGCAAGTTAATGCTACTATTTTGATTTTTTGAAATGTTCTCAAGTATAAATAACAGCGTCTTTGTTTTAAAGAATTACGATTTTTCCAATTTCTTTTCTTTTCACTTTGCAATATTTTTACTTTTCAACCATCACTAAGCAAAAAAAAAATTATATATAATGTAAAAACTCCACAAAAACATGTGATACAGTTTTTCCCCCCATCTAATTTTGATACTTATTTGTGCATGTTCAAAGAGTTAAGAAAATAGTATTTCATAAAAATACAACACTTTTTGTAATGCTTTTCTTTAAAACATTTTAAACTATTATAACTCTTTTCAGACTTTAAGGAAAGTAAGTTTTTTTACATAATACTTTAGCTACTCTGTAGGCCCTAGAGAGCCTTTTTCTTTTAAGTATAAGACAGCCTTTTGTTTCTGTTTGGAACCTCAGATATCGTTATCTGTTTTCCGATAAGATATCAGGATAACCACCTTTTTTCCTTTTGAAAAGTGATTTGATCAATATTTGGTTTTGTAGTACGTTGTTTACAAAAACCTCTGAAATTCTAGGAATATTTTTTGGCTTTAACTACCTAGCAAACTTAAATGCCTTACATCCGGGATTTAAGAAAACAAAAAGAATTTATTCGCCTTTTTGACATGGTTTTTAATTTTATTTTAAATTTTTTTTTTCGTTTTCAAGAAAGCTAAGTTTTACTAATAAACCAATTATTTAGTTTATACAGTAAATCGGCACATGGAATCTAAGTTCTGAAGATTCTCGTCAGACCTTTGTTCGCCAATATTTCCATGAAGAATAGAAATACTTTTTAAAATGCGAGCAATTGTAGTATTAAAAACTTTTTGGCGATGAACACCTTGAACAGAAGTAAAAAAAATTTAACCAAATTAAAAAAAAAAAAAAAAAAAAAAAAAAAAAAAAAAAAAAAAAAAAAAATATATATATATATATATATATATATATATATATATATATAAAACTAAAAAATTAAACCGTATTTTTTTCAAATATATATATTTAGTGAGACTTATTTATTTACGTATATATGTGGGTATCTTTGTAGATACAAGGAATTGTTTTCAGTTTCAAAAACAAATAGCACAATTTTATGAAAAACAGCAAGAATATACATCGAATGCTTTAGTTTGATTCGAACCCACATCATGCACGCTTCAGAATAGTCAGCGGAATAGCAATATTGCAAGGAAAGGTTAAAGCAAAATAACCATATATTGTAGGGGTCTCCATTACCGGGGGTTGTTGTCCTTCTGCCAAACGCTCAGAAACGTAGTGGTTGTGGGTTCAATATTTTTGTGATGTTTTTCGCAATTTTAATCTATCTGCTCCGCAATTCGACAAGAAACAAGCAATTATTTACGTTAAGCACATGACCCTGTAAATGTATCTAAACCAAATTTATTTATTTGCTATTACACATCCATGGTGGCGCTATGATTCGAAACCGCTACCTCTACGGTTCTAGTTGGGTCAGCCCTGACGCAGTAATTTTATTTATCCTGATGTGGTATTTATTAACAGTTAAGCTACTGATTTGGTTAAGTCTTTTACGGGCATTTTTACCTATACAAAGTCATATAATTTTAAATGTTAGCAGATGTTAACTTACTGCTTACATAGAAGTCCCTCAGTGGACTGATCGTTAAGACATGATTCCCAGCAGAACACCATAGTCTAACATCACTGGCTGCGGTGAATAAGCGGGTGATTAGCCACTTTGACCAGCCTACGTAGCGATCGAGTGTACGCGGTATAGGTACTCGTTCTACTCGCATAGGAAACTGTTCTACCGTAAAGTGCTCAACTTCGTGCGCAGGTCTTCGGGCTACCAAAGCAGGGGAGCCATCCCCACTGCAGAGGATCAAAATTGCAATAGAATGCCTTCGGATCATTCTCAAGGATGTTTCCCAGACCGTCGCCAATAGTCCACTGTGTAGGTATAGTGTGTATGTAAATATAGTACCTACCTAACACCGAAAAAAAAATAACCGGCGAGAAACAAAATTAACAAGTATTTACTAAATAAAATGGAGGTTATCAAAAGGAACATTTTTGAGTCATCTCAAACAATATAAGCGCTGTTAGAATTATCGACTTTTGCTTAAAATTACCAAGTTTTACCGCATTTACAACCAATTAGTATATTGAATCATATTTTAATTTTAAAAACCATAAAACCTTATTTTAATTTTAAAAACCATAAATCCATATTTTAATTTTATCAAAAATCGCTTTGTTAAAAATTACATTTTCTTTTCGGTGTTCCCATAGGGCTGGAAATATGGTAAATTTGAATTTCATCTGGTAGTTTTAACCTTAGCTTTGTCCTCAGAGTACTATGTGAAAATGTGATTATTAGATTAAAAGCTATTAAGGTGTCTGATTTTTATTTGTTTAGTGCACTGTCCCTTTAAATGTAAGCATCGTAAACTTTTTAACAAAGGATGATTGATGTCTGAAAATACTTTTAACTCTTTATATTAGAAATGTTAAAAAAGTTCATGTATTATAAATATTGTTTCTTACGAACTACATAATAAACACCATTCAAAAGAAAGAAAAAAACTTGACCATTCAAAAAGGAATAAGAATGTAATATATACTAAACATTCAGGCAAACAAGTATTGTTGAAATATTACGCATTCAAATTAATTCATAACCATGCGTTGTTCAAGACGTATGAAATATTTATGAGGAAAATAATGACAAAAACTTTCAGCTGAATATGTGCTGAACACCCTTTAAAGTTAAAATAAAAAAAAAATAGAATTGCAGAGTTGAATACCTAAGAAAGAATATGGTAGGGATATGTTTTTGACCAGATTCCAATCATGTTTTCTTTTCTAAATAATGAATAATTTCTTTTCAGTACTAAGGATAAGGATTATATATTGGGCTGGGCTGCAAGGTACACGCCTCTGTGTGATATGCCAAGATGAAAGCTGTATAATTGGGATCAATTTCTGTTGATTTGTAAAATTTTCTTTCATATTTTTCAATAATAATTTTTCGATATTTATTCAAATCAGCAATATGGTTAGTTCTTTAATGCAGTTAACTTTTTAGTTCTAAGTTAGTTTCACAGTAATGAATAGTTTATTTTTGTTTTTATTAAGGTTAGGACTTGCATAGTGTGTTGCGAGTTTCTTACATCAATATTCTATGCCATCATGTTAACTGCAATATTGTAATCTATCTATGCTGATTTGTAAAAAAAGTTTCTTCTAATTTTTAATAATAATTTCCAATATTAATTCAAATAAGCAATGTGGCTAGTTTTTTAGTACAGTTAGCTTTTTAGTTAAGTTAAGTTCTTGGTCCTTAGTTTTTTGGAAATAAAATCTTTATTTTTGTAGTATTAAGATTTGGACTTGTTTATTGCACTGTAGGTTGCTTATATCAATATTGTATACCATCATGTTAGCTGAACAATTGTGATCTGTCTAAGCTGATTTGTAAAAAAAAAAACAATTTGCCATTTTAATTCAAATATGCAATATGGTTAGGTTTTTTGCACAGTTAACTTTTTACTTTAAGTTAAATTTTTAATTATTTAATTTTTAGTATAAAAAACTTGTTGTATTATTATGGTTAGTATTAAGGTTTTTGTAGTATTACGGTTACGACTCGTATATTGCACTACAAGCTGCATATATCAATATTGTATGCAATCATATTAGCTGAAAAATTGTGATCTGTGTTGATTTATGAAAAAGTTTCTTCCATATTTTTAAACAATAACTTGCAATTTTAATTTAAATATGTAATATGTTTTTTTTCGTACAGCTAATTTTTAGTAATAAGTTGTTTTTCACACTTAGTTTTTACACTTTTTGCACTTTGTTTTTTCTGCCATAAAAGCTTCGTTTTCTTAATATTAATGCTAGGACTTGTATATTAGGCTGGAAGTAGTACATCCTTAATGATTTGCAAAAAAAAACGTTCCTTCTATTTTTTAATAATGATTTGGAATATAAATAAAATATAGCTTAAAACAAGTGACCTAAACTATTTCAGCATAATGAGTATAGGAAATGGGTCAAGGAAAACTAGATTTCTTATTTCTATATTTGAAAAAATATCCCGAGTTTAAAAATTAGACGTTTATTTTAATTTTTTTGTAAAAAAAAAAAAAAAAAGTTTCATCAGTAACTATTTACCAACTCATGATTTTTATGGATTAAAACTTATGTCAGATAATTGTGTCTAATTTGTTTAGGCTAGATTCTGTTTTTGTGAGATTATGTTCCTTAAATATTTTTTCATCTCAGACATGTGTCCGTTTTGTTTTGATAAAATTTATATACAGTTCAGTAATCAAGAGACATATTGTGATAACTTTCATTGATTTACTTATTGTTTTGTTGTAGATATTTGTTCCATGAGTTTTGGTATATTATTTTATAAAGAGTTCGGTGATCAAGAGACATAATGTAACTTTTTTCAAATTAAATTTTGTTCCTGCGGGATCGTATTTCCTAATGATCTTTCTTAAGCGAGGTGTTTTTTCCTTGTGAAGTTTGATAAAGTGTATGAATTGAGTAATCAAATTACGTATAGTGACATTCTTCAAGAGTAATTTTGTTTCCTACGAGATTATATTCACGAAAGATTTTATTAGCGTTAGGTGTTTTTAAATTTGAAGTTTTATCAAGAGTATGGGTTAAGTAATCAAATTAAGTAATGTAGCATTTTTCAAGAGCAATCTCCTCAATGAGAGATAATATTCTCGAAAGATTTTGTGTTAATATTGCATCAAATATCATATTGTTACTAATTACTTACTGGTCTTTTTCTATTTGTTGATAAAGCGTGTGGGCTAAGTAATAAAATTAAATATTGTGAAATTTTTCAAGAGCAATTTTTTTCCTACGAGATTATATTTTGGGAAAGATTTTGCTTAAACTAGGTGTTTCCCATTTAAAGTTTTATCAAGCGTGTGGGTTGAGTAATCAAATCACGTATTGTGACATTTTTCAAGAGCAATTATGTTTCCTATAATATTATATTCATGAAGGATTTTGCTAACGTTAGGTGTTTTTCCATTTGAAGTTTTATCAAGCGTGTGGGTTAAGTAATCAAGTTATGTATTGTGGTATTTTTCAAGAGCATTTCGTTCCCACGAGATTATATTCTGGAAAGATTTGCTTATGTTAGGTGTTTTTCCATTTTAAGTTTTATCAAGCGTTTGGGTTAAGTAATCAAGTTATGTATTGTGGTATTTTTCATGCGCAATTTCGTTCCTGCGAGATTGTATTTCCTAATGATCTTGCTTACGCGAGGTGTTTTTCCTTTGTGAAGTTTGAAAAAATTTATGAATTGAGTAATCAAATTAAGTATTGTGACATTTTTCAAGAGCAATTTTGTTTCCTACCAGATTATATTCCCGAATTATTTTGCTTATGCTAAGTGTCTCTCCATATGATATTTGATTTAAAGTGTGTAGTGTATATTAGAGGAATATATTCTGTATTTAAGAATGAATTGTGGCTCCATCGATGTAACGAAAGAGTTTGCTTAAAAGAATTTTTCGACGTCAGATTTGATAAAAATTAACTCATATAATGGGGCTCAATGAGATTTGATT